>NC_083718.1:5071060-5374090 GCF_028564815.1 Eubalaena glacialis | reverse complement strand
CTAAGTGTCCATTGACAGGTGAATGGATAAAGAAGATGTGGCACATATATACAATGGAATATTACTCAGCCATAAAAAGAAATGAAATGGAGGTGTTTGTAATGAGGTGGATGGAGTTAGAGTCTGTCATACAGAGTGAAGTAAGTCAGAAAGAGAAAAACAAATACCATATGCTAACGCATATATATGGAATCTAAAAAAAAATGGTTCTGAAGAACCTAGGGGCAGGACAGGAATAAAGACACAGACGTAGAGAACGGACTTGAGGAGATGGGGAGGGGGAAGGGTAAGCTGGGACGAAGTGAGAGAGTGGCATGGACATATATACACTACCAAATGTAAAATAGATAGCTAGTGGGAAGCAGCCACATAGCACAGGGAGATCAGCTCGGTCGGTGCTTTGTGTCCACCTAGAGGGGTGGGATAGGGAGGATGGGAGGGAGACTGAAGAGGGAGGAGATATGGGGATATATGTATAGCTGATTCACTTTGTTATAACGCAGAAACTAACACACCATTGTAAAGCAATTATACTCCAATAAAGATGTTAAAAAATAAAAAAAGAAAGACAGCAATGCTCCTACCCGTGGGCAAAGTCATGGTGGCTTACAGTACAGATAGCACCAGCCCCGTGCACTGCATGCAGGGGATCGAGCAACTGGCTCTCTTCCTTTGGAGAGTGTTGTTTCATGAATGCAAGATTAGAGAATGATTAACGAAGAATTAACATTAATAATATTACCAATTATAAAAACTAACAATTGTAAAATCCTTGCTATGAGATAGGTATAAAGTCAAACATTTTGCATGGATTATATCACGTCATCACCAGAAAATAAAATAAAAAACAACAAAAAACAAACAAGCAAACAAAAAAACTAAAAATAGAACTACCATACGACCCAGCAATCCCACTACTGGGCATATACCCTGAGAAAACCATAATTCAGAAAGAGTCATGTACCACAATGTTCATTGCAGCTCTATTTACAATAGCCAGGACATGGAAGCAACCTAAGTGTCCATTGACAGGTGAATGGATAAAGAAGATGTGGCACATATATACAATGGAATACTACTCAGCCATAAAAAGAAACGAAATTGAGTTATTTGTAGTGAGGTGGATGGACCTAGAGACTGTCATACAGAGTGAAGTAAGTCAGAAAGAGAAAAACAAATACCATATGCTAACACATATATATGGAATCTAAGAAAAAAAAAATCATTCTGAAGAACCTAGGGGCAGGACAGGTATAAAGATGCAGACATAGAGAATGGACTTGAGGACACGAGGAGGGGGAAGGGTAAGCTGGGACGAAGTGAGAGAGTGGCATGGACATATATACACTACCAAATGTAAACCAGATAGCTAGTGGGAAGCAGCCGCATAGCACAGGGAGATCAGCTCGGTGCTTTGTGAGCACCTAGAGGGGTGGGATAGGGAGGGTGGGAGGGATAGGGAGGGTGGGAGGGAGACGCAAGAGGGAGGGGATATGGGGATATATGTGTACGTATAGCTGATTCACTTTGTTATACAGCAGAATCTAACACAAAATTGTAAAGCAATTATACTCCAATAAAGATGTTAAAAAAAACACAACTTCTCTTTCTGCAGGAAGAGAGGGAAGAGATTTATCATTTTACATATTTACCAATGTTTACATGCTATTTTCTTCTGACAGTAGTTGATTTATGTCTCATAAGAGCAAACTATTCATTTTGTAATTTTTAAAATTATAAGCCTGTACTCTTACCCGCTATTATATTAGTGAGTAATATTGTGAGACAGGAAGTAAAAATAAGAGAATGATGTATTAGATAAATCCACATGCAAAAGACAGTGTTTTGTGAGCTGATGCAATTGAGTTGCCAAATCATAAAAATTCTCAATATACACGATTAAGAAAATAACAGTGCTGTGATCATAATGTGTGTAGATTCAGGGAAACTTTGTACACATGCAGATATCCAATGAATTTGGAAAAGAATCATAGAATTTTTGCTTTCTTGCAGGTTATCATTCCAATTAGAATTTTAAAAATGTATCCCTAGAACAGAGAAGCTTTCAGAAAATTGAAAGTCCATAAACTTTACAACATCTGCTTCCTTGCGGTGGGACTTAATCTGTCATCTCTAAGATGTACACAATATTGTGTTGCTGTGAGGATTATAAATAATATCTGTGAAACACCTGACATGCTTGGTACAGAGAGTAGACCTTCCACAAATAGTTGGTATTTTCTTTCATTTTTATATTTTCACTTTTCTATGCTTTTCTTTTTAGAGCATAAATGGTGATTGTGATAAACAGTCATAAGCCAAAGTATAGTATTCATTCAAATATTAGTTTCAGTTAGTATATTCAGAGACAATTTTGTATCTCATCTCCCAGTATACCCCCAAAATTCTCCATGAGAGAATGTGAATTTCAAAATTTGGGATTTATGGGACAGTTTAACAATTCACCCCATTGCTCAACAGCACTTATACCTGAGAAAGGAAAATGCAGGAGAAGCAAAGAATCTGAAACCAGCCATTTTTGTTTCTTATTAGCAGCTATATGAAAAAAAATGACAGATCATCATTAATGACAAAAGTCATTATTAGACATCATTTGACAAATTCATCACCAGAATGCAGTCAATTTTGTATTTCATTGAGTTTCTTTGAGATGCATGAAGAGCAGAAAGAAGGAACTTCTTTCATTTATTGTCCACCATTTATTTGTAAGCTTCATCCTGATATTTTTTATTTCCTTGTAGATTCCTTTTGCAATAAAAATGACACCAAGTGCCTCTCAACTTCTTGCCACAACGATTCTGCATGCAAGGATTTTTCAAAAGACGGCAGTTGCCATTGTTCAGGCACGGCCATTAATTTGGACAAAGACTGTGACCATGAGAAAGACCCTTGCTTCTCCAGTCCCTGTCCAGGAAATGCCACTTGTGTGAGCGCCCCAGGAGAGAGGAGGGTTCTGTGCAGATGTCCTCCTGGGTACAGTGGGACCACCTGTGACACGGCCATTGCTCCCTGCGGCACCAACTCCTGCCAACACGGAGGCTTTTGCCATCAGGACCCTGTGCGCCCTGTGTGCATCTGCCCTGTTGGATATGCCGGAAGATTCTGTGAGCTGGACCACGATGAGTGTGCGTCCAGCCCCTGCCACAACGGTGCTGTGTGCCGGGACGGAATCAATGGCTACTCCTGCTTCTGTGTCCCAGGCTATCAAGGCAGGCACTGCGACTTGGAAGTGGACGAGTGTGTGTCAGAGCCCTGCAAGAACGAGGCCACGTGCCTCAACGAGATAGGACGGTACACTTGCGTCTGTCCCCACGATTACTCCGGTAAGTGTGATTCCACTCGAATCCCAGATGATGTAATTAGCATTCTCTTTAATGTGACAGAAGCAGAAGTGACCTATTATGTCCCATCCAACTGCTTATGAAAATGGCCTTGACAGGAACTCATCAACAGATAGAAAGCTTCCTAAACTACTGAAAATCCACTGAGCTTAAGCATTTGTGTACTGTCACTGTCTGTTGTTTTAAATGGAGTCCTACATTGTTTAAAACATAGATTCAGCCTAGAATTAGTGGGCTCTGCAGGACCTAGCCTTCCGGGTCAGGGCAGTACAGGCTCCCCAGCAGAGCAGATGCCCTTCGTCCTAGCTAACCTAAACATGAGCCCTCTCCTGCCACCACAGCCTGGTGGGGGCAGGCCACAGGATGGATATGGGTAGATGGGTTTCTAGTGTCGAAGTGTGATAAACACACCAAGGATAGCAAGGCTGACGGAGCATGGTGGATGAGATAAGTCATGAGTTTACTCATAAAGAAGTCACTTCTTGTTGAGTCTCTTGGAAATAGCAAGTAATAGTCCCTCATACCTATTCACAAAGTTTCTGCTGATGTTGATTTAATAATAGAGTAACAAGCAGCTCATTCATTACAAGCTACGTGCTGTTCATTATCCTCACGCTGTCTCCATTCCTCCCCCCTCTCGCCATTCTCCTGAGTCAGCTGCCCATTTAGGTCAGTTTTTCATGCCAACCGTCTTCCTTACACCGTTTTACTCTGTGGATTTTCCATCTACTATAAGGGGTCTTTGCTTTCTCACGTTCGTTCTAACTTCCGCTCACCACTTTCCCGGGCTTCCTAACTACTAGCTCTGTGACATCATTCTCCTGTTATGCCTCTTTTTCCCTTAGTTCGTGCCACTTTTGTAGCCTCCTGGGGTATTTGGCTTTCAACTTGCCTTTTCCCAACCCTTTGACACTTACTTCTTGGTCTTGTCATTCTTTTTCCAAGTATGCTAAGCAATATAATTATTTAAAAAATATTCCCCTTCAAAATTTGTACCAGAACCCTCCAGGATCATTTTGCTAATATTACAGATTCTAGAAATGTCTATTTTACAAAGTAGACATATCCCTAGTGGCTCTGATATAAAATTTGCTCCCTCTCCCTTGACCTTCACCTTCAGCTAATCTTCAAATTCTGTTGTTTTGACATCCAGGAGGTCTCCCAAATTGAGCTCATCCACTCTGTTACCAGTGCCTTGCCTCATGCCGTCAGATCTCTTGTGTGAAGCACAGTTCATTCTCCAGAATGTACTCTTATCTTCCCCAACTGGTTCTGAACAATGCCTCCAAAATAATCCTTCTAAAATAGACCTGGCTGTGCTGTTCCCTTCTGAAGGGCCTTGAGAGCTCCCCACTACATAGAGACCAATTTTAATGTCTCACTAAAAACCCTCCATAATTTATCCCTTACTTATTGGTCATATCTCCACCCACCATTCCACCAAAGTATTCTATTTCCTCAAGGCATCTTCACTCTTTATTCTAGTGGCTTCCATCCTTCTAGAAGGCCCTTCCTCGATTCACAATATCTACTCTGTGAAGTTCTTCTTTACTTTCAATCCTCAGTTCACCACCCAGCTCAAGAAGTATTTCTGACTTACTAGTAGCTATGTAGTAATTATGATTATTTATTACTTCCATAGTAGTTTGCACCTCTATTAAAGAACTTCCTGTATTCTGTCCTCTTCTTCAGATAATCTGTGTTTTTGTCTCCTCCCACTAAAGTGTTAGTTTTGAAAGAAGTCATTTCTTATATTTGTTCTTTAATTCATCAATACTTTGGGGGTATTTATTATATTAAGTTAGTGAATTAAAAAGAGTAGTACTCAGCACAGTGAATAATGGTGGCTTAATAAACTGTTAGTGAATTGTTCTAATTAATTCTTCCTTATCTTTCTGGGCACCCTTCCTAGTAATGAAACTGATGTATAATAAATAGATATTAAACTAGATTTTACTTTCTCTTTTACTTTATGCATACTTTATGGTGGTAGAATGCTTGTGTCAAGTGGAGAATTATTTTGTTGAGTGCCTTTGAATTACCAATACTATGCTAAAAGTTATGGGGCATACTAAAGGAGCTTATAAAACAGTACTTCTACATGAAAAAACCCTTTGTTCATATGCCATACTATCATATCCATTCTTTTAATTGAGTTATAGCAATTGATTTCAATTATTAAGTTTTTAAAGTATTTTTTTTATTGAGGTGCCGTTGATTTGTAACATTATATGTTTCATACAAACAGCATTATATTTCTACTTTTGTATACACTGCAGTGTGCTCACCACCAAAATCAATTTTATTAATTTTTGAATAAAAATGAGAAGTAAATTTTTGTAGGGCTGGTTTGGGATTGCTTCTGTTTATAAAGGTCACATTTAAAAACCACTATAGTTTATTAAGATAATATCTTCGGTTTCCTGCTCCTAATACAATATCCTGAATGGTGACTAAAGGGAATAGATGTGAGATCAAATGTTTCAGCCATTTTAACTACGGTTTTCTGAAACAGTCTTATAATTGCAGAAACACAGCTTGAAAAATTATGTTTTACAGTCTACGTGTTTTTACGTTTACATTTTAATTTAATTGGATTGTAATGAATGTTTTAAGTGGTTTAAATTTAGGCATAAAAGATGTCAAAGGTGTGTCCCAAATGTGAAATGTAGTAAGACTCCATCATAAGGCATTTCACTGTGCAATAAATTAATGTATCCTGTGGCTGCATCATATCCCTGCTGGGCCTAATAAGAATCAATGCCTTTTCCTCACTAAAACATGCAAAGTCCACAATGAGGACACTTCCCTTGCCCAAACCCTGATACAAAAGTGTTGTTCCCTATTTAAATATGTTCTCCTTTTGTTTTCCAAGAAATCAGCTACATTTTATTATTTCAGCTTTTCAAGGGACATATTTACAACTTACCTGCAAACAGCATTTCAGTGAATGACTCAGAAGGCAGTAAGAACCAGGTCTATTATTAGCTGGGTAGGCTTGTTCAGATAGGTGTGGTTTAGGCTTGATCACCAGTCTCCTCCCACAGTGAGGTAGCCCGCGTCTGGGATCTCCTCCGTGGTTCTCAGGCCTGACCGCACAGAAGCAACTCCCCACAGAGCTCTGAGCCAGAGGTGCTCGTTTCTGCCTCCCGAGAACCACATTTAGCTGATGGTTCTAGCCAGGCTGGGAGCCAGAAATTAAGTTTATGTGAACCTAATTGGAAAATTTTCTTGCACAGTCCCAACCTTCAGACCCTCAAGGAAGCTTGTTTTTTTGGTGCTGTCCTGTGGTTGCCAGTGTTCATGGCAGCCCAGGCCAATTAATGAGAAACCCAAAGAAGGTCTATAGAATCAGGGAAAAAGCTGGAGCTGAAAAGGACAGAAGGAAGCCCTCGGCCCTCAGCACCGGTTCGCAGACGCTCCGGGTCGCCCCGGCCCTCCTGACGCATCCCGGAAACTATATCACAGGCCCGAGCTGTCGCGGGCCATGTCCAAATTTAGAGTGATCATAAAGAACCCGGCTTACAGGAAAAAGCCCGCGTTCCTCTCAGCAGCAGAGCCAGAAAACGCAATAAAATTTCGAAGACAGGGAGGCAGGAGAGGAAAGAGTGGTAGCACTTGGAGAGAGAGTTCACCCTGCGGGGCTCCTCTGCTCTGCGCCTCCTCCCGGGTGATTCATGAGCTACAGCAGCGGGCTCCGAGCGGCGCTCCAGGTGCTGGCGGGAATCTGCGCTGCGTAAGCAAAAACTCCGTTTCAGCTGAAAGCGAACAGCGGCCAACTTTTTTTAATGAAAAGAATATTAGCTTTGAGCATGTGACTGATTTTAGTTCAAGGGCTTGCAATGGATCATTCTGTAATTGAAGTCTTCGTTAGAATTAGCCCGATTGACTAATGAACGTTTTTCACGTTAAAATGCCTGCAGCATGAGAAAAATAGAGCTACAGGAGGGCAGGGGGAAGGCCAGTTGGGTGCATGGTGAAGCAAAACAAAATAGGAAAATATCTTAGTTCCTCAACTGTAAAACAGATCTTTGGTATAAAAATAATCTTTTGTGAAATAAGAAAAAACACTATATTAAATGTACTTATCGACTGTAAGATCCATCTCTATTTCAGAAACAAAAATATATGAAGAAATTCACTTTATATTCAAGAAAATGTCTTAGTATACGGAGACCAGTTAGCACATGGAGACTAGTTAGAAAGGCATTGCAAGACCAGGTGTAAGACATGAGGACCAGGCCTGGAAGAGAGGTATAGGCATGTAAGGGAAGAGTAGGTGTACCATCCCTAGGAAGAAGACTCGCTGACATTTATCAAAGCCGGAATATTTCCAAACTTATTTTACCAACAAATAACTTGAAATCCCTAATATGAAAATGAGAATGCATTAAAAGTTCAATTGCCATTTCCAGCTTAATGAATTTATAATCTCTACCAGTGGTTCTCAAACTTTAGCATGCAACAGACTCACTATTAAAGTACGGTTTCCGATTCAATAGCTCTGAGGTGGGGTCCAAGAGCTGCATGTATAGCAAGTTCCCAGGTGGTGCTGATGCTGCTAGTTTGGGGACCACACTTTGAGAACCACAGATGTAGACAATTACGTGGATTCTCATGTGGCATCCTTGATTCTTATTTCACAAACTTTATGAGATGAGGAAAAAGAGTCAACACAAAGTAGTTATATGTATATTTTAATATACTTATATTTTATTTTATATATTTTATTTTACATACTTATATATTTATTTTATATATACAGTGTATACATATGTATATATACTATTTATTACTGGAAACAGTTCCAGATAAATGATATGGGTAAAAATAAATATTTGTTGAATTCATTCAGTCATTAATTTAGTGAACAAGCACATATGTATATATTGAGTCCCTGCAATGTGTCAGGCATTGTTTTGTTTCTGTAAATATAATAAGAAAAGTGATGAAAAAGTCCCCTTACATTCAAGAAGGAAGAGATAGACATGTATAAAATAAGTAATAGGTAGGTAAAAATATGTAGTAGGGTAGGTGGTGATAAACTCAGTGGAAAAATGTAAAACAAAAAAAGAGGGAATTAGGGATTAAACTTTAGGTAGAATGACCAGGGAAGGCCTCACTGAGAAGTTGACAGGAGAATAAAGTTCTAGGGAGGTGAGGAAGGGAGTCGGGCAAATGCCTTGTGGAATAGCACCCCTGGAAGAGGAATAGCAAATGCAAAGGCCCTGAGGCAGAGTCCTTGGAATGCTAGAGAAGCAGCAATGAGATCTATGTGATTGGAGTGGAGTGGGCAAGGAGGAGACATAATAGGGTCAGATTATTGAGACTTATAGGTCATGGTAATGACTTTGGCTCTTCCTCTACGTGAGATGGGAAGTTGTTGGAGAGTTTTTTGTTTTTTGTTTTTTTTAATTTTTATTGAAGTATAGTTGATTTACAATGTTGTGTTAGGTTCAGGTGTACAAGAAAGTGAATTGGTTTCTTTTCCATTATAGGTTATTATAAGATATTGAATATAGTTCCCTGTGCTATACAATAGGTCCTTGTTGTTTATCTATTTTATATGTAATAGTGAGTATCTGTTAATCCCAAACTTGTTGGAGAGTTTTGAGCAGAAGACTGAAATGGTTTGACTCGCATTTTATTTATTTATTTAATTTATTTTTGGTTGCGTTGGGTCTTAGTTGCAGCACGTAGGATCTTCGTTGAGGCATGCAGGATCTTTCGTTGTGGTGCACGGGCTTCTCTCTAGTTGTGGCACGCAGGCTCAAGGGCGTGTGGGCTCTGTAGTTGTGGTGCACGGGTTCCAGAGTGCCTGGGGCTGTAGTTTGCGGCTCACGGGCTCTAGTTGAGGCACACAGGCTCAGTAGTTGTGGCACGTGGGCTTAGTTGCCCCATAGCATATGGTATCCTAGTTCCCCAAAATCCTAGTTCCCCGACCAGGGATCGAACCCCCGTCCCCTGCATTGTAAGGTGGCCTTTTTACCACTGGATCACCAGGGAAGTCCCTTGACTTGCATTTTAACAAAATGTCTTTGCTTATTATGTTGAGGATACGCTGAAGGGAGAGGTTAAGGTAGAATTAGGGTGCCCAATGGAGAGTAATACAATAATCCAAGTAAATGGACTATTATTTGAGAGGAAAGAGTGAAAGAGAAGTATCACAATAGCACCTTTTTTCCTTTAAAATTTAGGACAGAAATGAACACTGAAGGATCACGGATCACGCAAACGAAATGAGAGCACACCTTCCCCGGCCTGCTCTCTTCTGCCCTCTGGCGGGATGTCCAGATTATTCAGCACAGGTCTATCCTTCACAATATTTCTAGCAACCATGCAGGCTTCCTTAGAAGTTTAGATCAACCATATCGTCATGCAGCGTCTTTCACATCCACACCTGAAACTTACCCTACTTCTCTGCGTCACATGATGGTTACTCATTTTAAATTTCCTATCAGAGCTTTTTTTTTTTTTTTTGATAATTCTTCATGTTCTTCTCTGAGCTTTCTCCAGTAGTCCTCACCTCTGATTCTAAGAGGTAGCTAACTCTGACACTGCAATTACAGTGGCATTTATTAAAGGCATATTTTGAATTTCAGTCAGTGTGGAGATTAGAACTTATTCTTGATGTTCCATCATGCCTAAATGTATTTTTGATCAACTAAAGCACTTTGAAGCATCTATGATGAATCAAGTGGGTAATTTAATGGTCATGAAAATAATCTGGGAAAAATAAAAGTATTATATATTACAAAATATAAGCTTATTTCATGAGAAATAATATTATTATCGTTACTATTGAAAGTTTTTTTTACTGAAACTATAATCCTGATTATAAAATTAAGACATAAAACTTGATGAACTTACATCAATTTACTGGGAATAATTTTTAATAAATAGTCCATATTTATATAAACATACTCAATATATGATACCAGTTTAAATAACACTTAAATATTGATTCTGTGAGCACCTACCTAGATATCTCAAATTTTACTCACCATGTAATATACCCATAACAATTATCTTTCAGACCTCAAAGGAAAATAATGTATAACAGCCTAAAGAGAAATTCTGAATTTCACAGGCTGTATCTTTATTTTATCAAAGGAAAATGGTTGTTTTTCTATATGCTCTTAATTATTAAATTGACCAACTTTTGGTGGTGTCATGTAAAGGCAATTAAACACTGTTCAGGCCTTTGCTCAGGACTAGAGCCATTTGAAATAGTTTTTATGAAGAAATGTAGTTTCTGGCTTTTGACAAATGTTTGTTGAATGAGTGCACAAAATAACGAATGCTATTTGCTCAGCAAATATTTATCACAGCCTTGCAAGGCACTGGACACTGTGCCGGACCGTGGAAATATAAAGATGACTAAGGTAAAATTTATTCAGGGAGGAGGAGTGTAAACAAAAATTACAATCTCTCTCTGAACAGAGTGCAGAGGAAGCACAAGGGGAGATGCGCTCAGAGTCAGGAAACGCTCGAGAGAAGAAGTGGGCCATGAGCAGAGCAGGGCTGCACCACTTCCGGGATGTAGAGCTGAGGCTTTTGTCCTCTGGCTACACTTATTATCATTATTGTATGAATAACAGTGAGCTGAATGCAAGGGGGAAGGACGGCAGAGATGTTTTAGAAAGGTGTGATGTCTCTCCCGTCGTGTTTGCTCTGATGATTGGCTTGTGGTTTAGGCAGTAGTTATGGATGGCGTGCTCCATCCTAAACTCTGTCTCTCTCCAACTCCTCCTCTTAGTGCCTTCCCAGCTATGAGCAGGGTGTGCAGGGAGTTTTTCTTTTGTTTCATACAGAATTATAAACCAATTCCAACAGATTGGTTGGGTTCCTGGATGAATTTTGTGAAAGAATTTTACAGTTATGAATTTTCCATTTATTAGACAATCAGCCACAGAAGTGCTACTCAGTGTAACTGCATTCAATTTCTACTGCTACCTAGAGTTATAATGACATGGCGCCATACATAGTAACACTAGTCATAAAAAGAATGTTTCCAGATAGACTGGACCACACTGTGTAGGTATGTTTTTGAAGGTCAATTAACTGTCTATACTTAATGGCTGCATGCATGTAACAGTAAACATCCAAATGAAAACTGAAAATCATAGTTAGTTTTCCAGATGTTTTACCTATGAAGCCAAGCATCTGGAAAAACAAAAACATCTGGATGACTGACTGTACTTATCACTTTTCACCCAGCCATTTTGGCATCATGCAGACATAGACCAAATCTCTTTTTTTTTCCATATCAGTAGCAGTGAAAAGCTGCAGTAAGAATCACATTGTTAAGTAATATTAAGAGTAATACAAACAAATCAAATAAATCCAAAGTAAATAGTTGTTTGAACTGAAATTGTATTTAAGTTATTGAAACACGTTCTTATACATGCATCAGGATCACTTTAAAGCTAAAGCATTTGAACGACATTGTTATAAATGGAGCTGCAGTATTTAAAATAATGGTTTATAATGTATTTCTTAAGCATTAGGAAATAATCTGGGTGTATAACAGATGAATATATGAATTTTATTTGAATTATGAAATAAAATTTAGGAAAGTGTTAACAAGTTTTAAACCACTGGTTTGGCTTTTATATGTTAATAGTTTTCAACAAATATAGATGACTAAAATACCAAAGGACATAATCCAAAGGTATTATGGAGAGGTGGATTGACTAGGAGGAGACAGGGATGGCAGAGACACTGTCACTTACTAGCTATGGAACACAGGCAAGTCAGTGTACCTTAAATGTGTTGGGATGGAATAAAAGAACACATGCGAAATCACCTCACCCTGCGTGTGCACATGGTAGCTGTGTAATAAGTGCCAGTTGCCGTCTGCTCAGAGAGCACCCCGGGAGCCCACAGGGATGGATCCTTTCGGGGTGGGCAGAGTTCTCTCTTAGTCCTGACTGATCAGTGTCATTTTAACGGAGTGCTAACACATTATAGTTTCAGTTGCTACATGTGTTTAAAATATAATTATATAAAACTTTAAAAAACTAATGTATCATTTTTATCTTTCATATATTCTTGGAAAGTATTTAAAAAAGAGGTATCTGTTATTGTATTATTTTACATGGCAGAAAAAAAGATACGAAAACATTGCTGAAAAGCTGTTTCAGAGACAGAATGAGACACAGGTCTCCACCGGACAGTTCAGTGCTCTTTCTCTTGCCCTTACTGATACCAATGGAAACAGATACGGAAAATCTCATTCACAGACCGGGTGAGAAATAGCCTCAAATGGCAGGCCGTTTACCTGCAACAAATACTATTCCACAACTTTCCATCTTTAGTGATATAAAATTTAAGTTCTTTTTCCTCTCAGAAAACAATCAAATTTAATATGCTGGCGTCTCTTTTCACTTCCGCATTTGTAGAATCTAGTCACAGTTGTAAATGGCAGGTGGTGTTAGAATATCCTATTGTATTTCCTATCAGGAAAGAGGGCACAATATCAATCAAACTACTAAAAACCTCTGAGTTATTTGAAAACTCCTCAATATCATTTTAATACATAATTTATTACCCTGGGTCATAGGCACAGGAATAAAGATGGGCAAGTATAGGTAGCCCCCCTTTTGTGTCTTTTAAAACCTATGTGAAAATTTGATGACTGTGTATCAGATACTGTTTTGGCAGATTCAGTAGGGTAGTTTGCTATCTCAGTGTGACCATTTTTGTAAATCTTAAACTTGGTTTGCTTAGAAAATAATCTTCACCTACTATTTGGGCAAGGGGGTAAATACAGATTTTTTTAAAATGTGATGTTACCTTAAAATGAAGTAGCTTCTAATAATACCACTAATTACAACGAGTTTAAGTCACAAATTGAATTTCTATTTAAAAGCAGCATTTTACAACACTATAGAAAATGTAAATATTTCTGTGCATAAGGGGCACTTAAGGAAAGAATTGCACATCATATTTGTACAATAAATTTTGTGGAAAGAACAAGTACTTTTTTTTTCTCTAGCAAACACTTAGTATACACCAGGTACTATCATAAACACTTTAGAACACACTGTAATTGTAATAATTATCCTATGGGGTAATTACAACTATTGGTCCCATTTTTCAGGTGAAGAAACTGAGGTAAGGAAAGGTTAAGGAACTTTCCCAAGGTCACACAGCTAAAAGAGGCTGTGCCAAGATCCCAACCCAGGCCGTTTGGCTTTGGAGTCTGAGCTTTTACCCACTGTTCAATATGACGCCTATTAAAAATAATCTAAAGACATTGGCCGGTCCCCTTCAGGCTTCTAACAAAAGTACAGTAAACAATTACTTTGTCCTAAGAATGATTTGTGTCCTCGGACCAAAAAGCCACGAGCTGTTGTATGCAATAGTTCTTTGTAAGTGACAGCTGCTCTGCTTTGTGAACGTCCCACAAGCATGCCAGAAAGTTAATATCAATTACAATTAAGGAGGGAAATTATTTGGGGCAACATCACGTTTCACAAGAGCCTTGCTAAGTAAAGCATTGCCAAAGAGGGAAAATATTAACGCTTTGCTAAAACTTTGCCTTTTTTTTCTGTGCCAACTTTTTTAAAAGGTGTAAACTGTGAATTGGAAGTTGATGAATGTCGGTCCCAGCCCTGCCTCAGTGGTGCAACCTGTCAGGATGCTGTGGAGGCCCATTTCTGTGACTGTGCCCCCGGCTTCCTGGGTGATGGCTGTGAGCTCAGCACTGATGAGTGTGCCAGTGGGCCATGTCTCCATGGAGGGCTGTGCGTGGATGGAGCCAACAGGTACATTTTCTCCTACGTTTGGGTCATTGGCTTGGAGCGAACTCACTGACCAGAAGCTATTGCACCAGTCATTCTGATGAATTTGGAGATCTCACATCGCTGGCTTAAAATGTGCAGATTGCTTTTTATACTTTAAATATAAAAAAGTTGTAACATTCACATTTTATTAAAATAATGCAACCTTTGGACGCCATCTGTCTCAAGAGGGAGCATTTTCCAAGTCATTCTTGTAATAGTCTTGAACTGGTTCTGTTACAGAAAAGCGCCAGCCTTCCAAATCCATGAAACAAATGGAATCTACCTTCTGTATCTTTTGTAGATGGAAAAACAAAGCTAGAGATTATTCTATATGTATATAAGATTGTATTTATAAAATAACAAGCATATAAATCAAGTGGTGAGAAATAAATCCTTTAGGAATTTTATATAAACAGTGTTGGAAAGGGCGTTGATATTAAATTAATTATATCTTGAATTTCTAGGTGTTTGGAGAGTTGGGTGAATACTTTGAAGACAGCAGAACGATGAGAAGTAGCCATGTAATTCTGTTCCAAATTAGAGTCTATCATTGGCTTTTCAGTAAAAACAAAAACAAAAATAAAACAATAAATTACACCTTAATATGATGCATATAATAGATTTGGGTAATGGTAGTTGAATTCATATAAATATTTTTGAAAGAACTTTCTAATACTTATTTAAACCACAAGCATCGAGTTATTAAACACAAGTTTTAACAGCATTAGCATTTAATATTGCCTTGACAGATCCTTCAGTGGCTCAGTGGATGGCAAGATGGGCACTAAAGCTCCCCCTTTACAATAAGGAGTCTAAAGTTCAGGGAAGTTAGGTGACCCCCCCATCCCGCCACAAATTCACACAGTTAATTCTTTGAAAAAGGAGGCCTAGAATTGAACTTTCCTTTATTTAATAAAGAAGATATAATTTATCCCAAATCTGAATTTTAAAGTGAATCAGACTCAAAAGGGCAGCAATAAAAGGCACGTGTGCTTCATATATACCCAGGAAAATAATGTGATTTTAAATAGAGCAAAGTGGTAGAACATTTTTTTTGTAAACTATAACCATTCTCCACGTCTTGCCTGTGACTTTCAGTTACACCCAAATGATTCTCCAGTGGCATGAATCTTCACGCCTGGAGACAGGTAACTGGGCAACACATAGACCAGAAAGGCAGTTTCCACACAAGTGCTCCAGACAAAAGGAGGATGCTCTCCCAGCCATGCTTCACTGTTTCCAGAAAGCATCAGAACAGAAGGCACACAACGCTTTTAATGCCTATGGAAATGCAAACAGAGCAAGGCTGAACCTGCCAGCTTTCCTCTCTTCACCTGAATGTGTGCCATGAATAATTTTTCCATTGTATCCACATCTCTCTTATGACCTAAATTTTGAGATCATTGCAAGGTCAGCAATTACAACCTGACTTTATTTTACCACAGCAAAAAATTTGCTATGAGGAGTGTGGGAATGTCAGAAACTATACCCCATGAAAGGTTCTTGCAGACAAAGGAAGATTCAGATGGAGACTGATTCCGTGAATTGAGGTCCACTAGCCAGCCGTGACCACAGGGCTCTTGTCTCCAATGTCTTACACATAGTAGATTTGTAGTAGGTATTTTTAATTAAGTAAATGGAATAGTGAATAGAGGATTTCTAGCTAGCAAAATTATGTATAAAAATTATAGTCACTTATATTTGCTAATATTTAAGTTTCCTTAGTGAAATCTTAATATCTGTGTTGGTGGTAAATAGACACACAGCCGTGGTGAACAGGACTGTTACTCTTTATACAGTACTAGGTATCCCTCCCCCCAGACACTCATTTTATCTAAGCTGAGTGTGTAAGCCCATGTTTTTGTGATACTAGATCCTCGAGGGGAGACCGTCTAAATTGAAAGCCTATTCTTGATAAAGTGAACAACTCTCCCCAACAGATTTGTATTTTAGGTCTGTCAAATAATCCCACTTAATCAGTGAATGATTACAAATAGCAAGACTAAAATATTCTTGTACTCTGAAAATAAGAAAACATAAGTCACAATTTATATAATGAGAATTTTTCCTGTTTTTTTCATAATTTATTGTTTCATTTTTCATAAGGGACCTCTTTCTGGGCTCTCTATATAAAAAAGTGCCTTGATGATATAAATCAGTCTCTACTGCTTCACAGTATTAACAACTTTATTTGGTACTATTCAGTAGTTTTATTCAGTATTTTCTGCCCTTTGGCATGCCGTGTCCATTCTTTATATGCACATTTAATTATGCCAACAACTCTGTCACAAAGGTACTATTATCTTCAATTTATGGGTGAGGAAATTGAAGTATACAATCATGGTTTCCAAATAATTTTGATTGAAAACTGTACTGTAAAATTTTAAAGATAAAAAGCTATTAATATGGAAATGCATAATGCTTTCAGGCTTATAGAGATGATTCCTCAAGGTTTTTGATAAGTATTAAAACCATGCCATGGGTCTGGGGTTGACAGACAAGTGAAGAGACAGGATAACAATATTTGATCTCAATATGACCAAGAGTTGATGTGACAATTTCATTTTACTCTCCAGGTACAGCTGTAACTGCATGGGTAGTGGATTCACAGGGACACATTGTGAGACCTTGATGCCTCCATGTTGGTCAAAACCCTGTCACAATAATGCTACATGTGAGGACAGTGCTGACAATTACACTTGTCACTGCTGGCCTGGTAAGTGACAAAATATCTTCCACCATTTTTTTTTTTTTTTTTTTTTTTGCTTAGAATAGAAACAAATCGCTTATAGCAAATAGAAACTAAAAATTCTTGTTGCTAAAGGTTTAAAACCAACTCTTTCTTCTAGTTATCATTGTTTAATTTAATTGTATTCTTCAGTGCTCAAACATATCTACTGCTACACTATGCATTGTCTGAAGTAGGTTACCAAGCTGCCCAATCATCAGAATCTTCTGGAAGAAAACACAGAGGAAAAAAAAGTCAATGGAAAGGTCGATTTCAGCATGGTCTTCGTGGAGTAAAATTCACTGGAAGATGCTTCCTTTTCCTCCAAGATGTTTTCCTTGACGCCTAGAATATATTAAAACACATGAAACACTATTAAAATCCTAAGTGCTTGTATTATAATTCATGGAGTCAGTCAGTGTGATCATAATGGTCCCCATAAAGGGTATAGAATGATATTCCAGAAATGGGTGTATTCTCCTAGCCCTTTATAATGTAAAAGACAATACAAGTTACACACACATAAACCATAACTAAAAATTACACTTAAAACGTAATTAGACTTGAGTGTAGAGGTGATACCAGAATCAGTAGGAAACAGTATGTGATACTTGAATCAACAGGCCACCCATAAATATTGATGTTAATTTTGGCAATGAACCTGCTTGACATATTTTAACCTAATTCTTACTAGGATTTTATTGCTAGAAATGAAAGAGCATTTCGTCTCCCTTCTTTCTTGATCCATTGGAAAACACTGATAAATTTATGATTATTTAAAATCTAGCTGTTGCAAGCTTGCTGGTCATCTACCCCCTCCTCCCCACTCACATTAGTGTCTGAGGAAAGGATGACCCTGTGGCTGGGGAGGAGGCATGGAGACCAGGGTCAGTCCTGTCAGTAGCAGCTTCTGATGGAAAGACATCTCATTGCCTGAGGCACGTGTAACACACTTTGGTTAAACACATTTTGTAGGTAAAAACAAAACAAACATAAAAGTATAAAAGGAAGTTTGGAATTCTTCTGTGGCTCAGAAATCTATGTATCTCATGTGTCTTCCCACTTCCAGATAACGAATAGTGCATATTTTTATCCTTTGGTCATTGGCTCTGGTCAGTAGGAAACAGTATGTAACACTTGAATCAACAGGTCCCCTGTAATACTGAATTTTTTCCAAAACATGTTATTCCACATTCTTGTCATCAACCAACACTCAACACTCAATCAACACTCTGGGCAGGACCTCAGTCCCTAAGCAGGGCATGGAGCAGACAGCTTGGGAGCAGGACAAGTCCACCATTTGTTAACCAAGTAAACTAGGGTGAGTTACCTCTTAATTCTTAAATTTCTCATCCACAAATGAAGGATAAACAATAAAACTACTTGTAGTGTTGTTGTGAGGGGTAAAATTATAAAAATAGAGCCTGGCACATATTAGGTACTCAAAGAAAAGGCAACTATGTATTACTACACCCCAAGCTCTACACCAGGAGGTGGAAATTGTGTACGAGAGATGGTTTCTGTGCCCTAAAGGCTTTGTAATGGAGCCCAGCAGTTGAGAGGAGCTGCCTAAAACAAGACCAGCATGTTGCACAGCAAAGCCAGTCCTGGTCTTGTTTTAGGCAGCTCCTCTTAGCTGCCTGGCTCCATTACAAAGCCTGTAGGGCACAGAAACTAACATGGTATTGTGAAGCAATTATACTCCAATAACGATCTATTGAAAAAAAAGACCAGTATGTGTTCCATACATTCAAGCCACATGGATTTCAGGGCCATGATTCCTCATATGAGGAATCTGGACAATCAAAAAGACATGGTTCCTCCTTCCAAGGAGCTTAAATTCTATCTGGGATACAGTGTGAAAAAAATGTGTACAGTACAATTTTGGGTACAATAAGAAGCTCTAATAAATTCTGTAAAAGGGATTAAGGAGAGAAGAGGTTGAGGGATGGCTTGACCAAGGAGGCACCATTTTAGACAACTTGAAAGATCACTAAGCATATCCCAGAAATGTACCCACTAGCCGTGTGACTTTGGCCACGTTACCGCTCTGAGTCTCGGTGTCCTCATCGACAGATAAAGCAGAGATGATAATAATAATATCTACCTCATAGTGTTGTTGTGGAGATAATTCCAGCAATAGAGAAGGAGCTCCTAGCTCAGCCTAGACCATAGGGAGCACTCGATAAATGTCAACTAGATACTAAGATTAGGAGATTGGCCATTCTAGGCCCTATGGCCAGCACGTAGCAGCTTATTACTTATTTAAGGATAGAAGAGAGGAAGAAAAAGAAGAGGGAAAGAAGAAAGGGCAGCAGGCACACATGGAAAAGAGCATGTCCAATTGTGGGACTTTGAGTGACTGTTTAAACTGCTGGACTGCGCAGGGCTGAGGGTAGAGAGATGGGGCTGGGGAGCAAGATGAGACTGAAGCCGGATCACAGTGCTCTTTGTCTGCCCTGCAAACTACGGGGCAGAGAAGTAACATGATCTGACCTGTTAATTTAAAAAGAGCTCTCTGGCACTTGAGTGGAAGGTGATTGAGAGAAATAAGGCTAAAGGCAGGGAATCTGGTGAGAGTTCTGCAATAGTTTAAGTAAGAGATAAGCCAACTGGCCAGAACAAAGACCATAGTGGTGAGGGTGGAGATGAGGGGATGGATGGCCATGAGAGCACTTTAGGAGGTAGAAATGATGTGGGGATTGAGAAAGGGACACCGATTTAGGACAGTTCTACTTCTGAGTTTCTTGGGTCGCTGGATGGATGGTGATTTTGGCTAAAGAGAAAACTCAGAATGTCTTTGTACCCAATTCTCACAGTTATATAGAAAGAGAAGATTTAATGCTACAAGCTACTCCATATCTAAGAAAAGGAGACCATTCCTTTGGATCACGAGACCACTGCCACTGAGCACGATGGCAAGAATCCACTGCTGGAATTGCCCAGGGTCCTCATTTCAAGAGTAATTAATTACAAGAAGGGTTAGTCACCTTAAATGCCTATGTTGAAAGTTTTCCTGTTACCCAGAAAAGATTGGGTTTGTTTTTTTAAAAAAAAACATAATTTAAGAACCCTGGGGTCTTGACTCAGCATCATATTGTTTCTTTGTATAGAGTTTTACAGGAAAACTTGTTAAATCTATTGAATGTAGCCTTGATTGGAGGAATCTATTTATATACATGGTTAAAGGGTACAGCAAACAAAATCCCCACAGGGCCCCAGTGGTGGGGACAGGACTGGTAAGACTATAAATCAGAACCTTCCTAATGTTCAGGATAAGAATAAGACAATGCATGAGCCGGAAAGCCAGAAAGGACTTATGAAGGTTCTAAATTACTTCCTAACCTGGCCTGTGTATGAGTCTTCAAACTTAGAATGAGAAGAAAATTGAAAATAGTCAGAACTTTCTTTAAGTCGACTGTAGCACAACAAGTTTTTATAATGGTTTTGTGACAACCATTATTTAGTGAATATTTGTAGATCCTTAAGTATGAAATAGAAGCACTTAAAAAGTAGACATTCAGACGTAAAAGACTGAGGGTTCTGGGGGAGGGTCACTACCAAGGATTGTGGGACCCTGATCTGACATGTGCTTTTAGTTTCCTTTTCGACTCTAAGTTTCTTCTTCAGACAGCTGACAAATACCCCAGGGGTCAGATGTGACAAAAGTATTACATTGTTGAGCAACGGAATTTATGTTGTGCTCACGATTTGACCTAGGGCCCCATTCAGGTTTTTATTAAAATTACAAAATAAGCGATCACGTCATATTCTCATTATCTGCTTATTAAGAGTTCATCAATTCTCTAGTTTATCTGCTAAGCTAGGATTATCATCTAAATTGTTGATTAGAACTATCTGAATCTCATTCAGACATTGATTGAAGGCCTACTGCTCAGGTGTTGCTCTGTCCTGGAGTGGAGAATAAAAAAACAGTCCCTGCTTTTGTGGAGCTTACAGTCTGTTGAGGGAGACAGCTATCAAATACATCAACAAATGAAAGCTATATATGTAAATAAATTTTAAAAGATAACTATAAAAGTAAGTACATAATAGCAATCATTGTAAGACAATGAAAGGAAAGAATTGGGTATATGAGAGAAAAAAGGATCTTACTTAGAACTGACCATGAGGAAAAGAGATCGTAATAAGAGATGGAGCCTGAAAGCTTAGAGTTGTCCAAGCACAGTCTTGGAGAAGGGTTTTCTAGGAGAGGGAACAATGTTATAAAGGCCCTGGGGTAGAAAACATTCTAGGGACAGGAATGCAGAGATGGGATTAGGGCCAGATAATAAAGGGCCGGTCAGGTTAACGATTTTAAATTTTATTCTGTGTGAAAAGCGAAGCCATTGAATGGTTTTAAAGTAAAGAAATAGCATGATTTGACTTATAACTTTTACAACTCTGAATTGTAAATTTAACATGGATAGACCATGCAAGGGAGTTCAAAAAGCAAGTTGCAGAAGGATGCGTGCAGTACAATTCCAGTTATGTTAACACACACACAGTAAATATATACATATATAGTTTTAACAGGGCATATGTATGTAAAACCAGAGGAATAGTTCTGGTAGGGACTTTCTTTTATCTTTAATATTAAAATGTTTTATAAAGTACTAAATCATTCATGTTTTATTGTTTTTATTCTTGTCCCTAACAAAACGACCCAGCTAAATCCATTCAAATACAAATCAATTTTTTATTGTCTCACTGAGTGTTAAGAAGTAATCATTTACCTTTACTTTGAGTTTTAAGACAAGAATTTAGGGTTGGCTATGTAGATCCTGCTGACTTTACAGCTATTCTCTGGAAAAATATATCATTTTTTTTTTCTTGCTTAACATTCAAACAATTGGAATATTTGAGGAATTGGAGTCTAGTTAAAATGTCCAGGTTAGATCAAGGTTATCCTGAAGTTCCTTGTTTATCCAATCTTTATTAAAAGCATTGATCGATATTATAGGAGTGACTCCATTGTTACTATTACTCATGTTCGTGGAAGCCTCTCTTACCAGATCCCTTGCCAGCTCCTTGAAGGAGGCCCAGCACCTTGTTAACTGGTGCCAGCACAGTGGCCAGCCTCCGGTCAGGCACATACTCTATGGTTGAGGGGCTTTGACTCAGCAGCTTCTCTGAACGTTTATCCCGCAGGATACACGGGGGCCCAGTGTGAAACCGACATCGATGGATGCAGTAGTAGCCCCTGCCAGTCTGATGGGGAATGCGTGGAGCTGTCTTCAGGGGAAGGGCATGGGCGCCTTGCCCAGCTGCTGTCTCTATCCGGCCGCCCCGAAGCCTCAGGTTACATCTGCATCTGTCCACCTGGACTCACAGGTGAGGCCCAGGGCTGGGGAGATGCCTTGACTTTCCAGCGTTTGATGGCAGATGACGCATTCAACCAGATGGTGGATGAGCAGTGAGATCTGTGCTGTATAACCTCTGTTGCTGTGGTGCAAAGGGTCCCCCTTGTGGGCCTGAAAAATACCTCATTTCACATATCATAATTCCTCAGATCATGAGGAAAATGTTAAAAATAGGGATAGAAGAGGTGTACGAAAGGGGAAATACTTGTATACATTATCCTGGGAATTAGAAGCTGACTCAAATTCTTCACCTTATAAACAGAAAATGTTGGAATTTTTATGTCATTAAATTTTATAATGATGTTACATTTTATGTTATTCAAATTTGCTTAAATAAGTTAACGTACTTATATTTACACAGAAAAATTATCTAGCCTCAAGTAATCAAGTATTCTATAGCTAAAGTTGTTCCCTATATCAAATTTAAACGACTCTAACTTGTTCTACAGCATTCTTACTCTAAAATGCAGAGGAAATGTGCACATATGTTTTCCAGTGAACAGTTGTGTTTGTGTCTGCTCCCATTTCTGAAAATTTTCAGAAGTTTGGAGACAGTCCCGTATTTGGTAATGAGTAGCAACTTACCTACAATTGCATGGATACCACTGAGAAAACTAATCACAACCTAGATTTCTATCTTATTCCTTTCTCAATAGATCCAGTAATATCTGAGGAAAATATTTCAGCTGCTATTGGGGATTTCTGAGGACAGAAAATAAGGAATAAGAAAAAAGGGGGAGGGGGTCTATTTATTTGATGGCAGTGTTTGCTGTAAGGTTGCTGTAGAAGATTTCCTTATTCACTGTGCCCTCTATGAAAAATACACAGGGGAAAAGCCTCTCCAGTGTCAACATCAGGATAGGTATTGTTTTTCCTGAATAGCTTCTAGCTTGCATGCTTTTTCCCTTAGTAAAATGTGTGCAAATAAATCTTGATAAATGAAAAACAGCATGAAATAAATCTTGCAATACATCACATTTCCCAACAATGTAAGATGCCAGAAATCTTATAGGTAAAAGTGGGTTCTACAAGCGTATATGTTTTCCTGGAATTTATTTCTGTATTTACCCCACCTCTGAGATTATTTAAATTTCCTGTTTCTTACATTTGCCTTTTTTTGTTTTCTTAATTTTTGTGAATTGTTTGATCCTGGTATAGTGTATGTATTTTTTGTCAGCTACTTTAAATCCCTCTTGGAACAAGGTAAGGGAGTTATAAAATTTTTTATTGGGTTTAGGGTTATAAAGAAGAGATTCTATCAGAGTCAGAGGCCATTGCTAATGTTGCCTTATCAGATGAAAGAACATGGTTGACCAAAGAATCTGCAGATCCAAACAGGAGAGGCAGTGAAATGTTCCAGGGAAGTGTGTTGGCCTTAATTTCTGAAGAGCAGCCAAGAATGACTATATGAGTTAAGAATTCCTGGGCTGCCCCAAGTATGGCTTAATAAAATTGCTTATTTTCTACTCGTGTGAATTCCAAAAATGGGTTCTCATAATCAACTGTCCTTTAAATAGTGATTCAGGATCACAGGTTCCTCTCTTTTTATTCCATCTTCAAAACGTGGTTTCCAAGTTTACCATGCTCTCTTGCAACAAGCAACTGGTGGAGGAAAGACAACGGAGTGTGGCATCTAGAAAGCTTTTTATGGCCCTAAAAGTGGTGACTATGTCTTCTACTCACATACCATTGGTCAAATTTAGTTTTAAGACCACATTTAACTGCAGCAGAGACTGGGAAATCTAGTTTTGTGGTGTACCTAAAATAAAAAGAAAATGGGCTTCATGAACAGTTATCCACTTTGTCTTCTCATTCTTTTGACATTTCTTTTGGCAAAGCAGAAGTTTTAAATTTTAGTGACGTTTATCAATTATTCCTTTCATGGATCATGCCTTCAGTGTTGTATCTAATAAATCAACTTACCCAAGGTTACCTATCAACAGGTTTTCTCCCATGTTATCTTCTAGGTGTTTTGTAGTTTTGCTTTTTGTATTTAGGTCTGTGACCCATTTTGTGTTAATTTTTGTGAAGGGAGTAAGGTCTGTTTCTAGTTTCATTTTTCTGCTTGTGGCCATCCAATTGTTCCACCACCATTTATTGAAAAGACTGTCTTTGTTCCATTGAATTGCCTCTGCTCCTTTGTCAATGATCAGTTGTCTATATTTACATGAATCTATTTCTGGGTTCTCTATTCTGTTCTATTTATCTATTTGTCTGTTCTTTTGCCTGTACCACACTGTCTTGATTACTGTCTTGAAGTCTTGAAGTTGGGTAGTGTCAGTCCTCCAACTGTGTTTTTCTCCTTCAATATTGTGTTGGCTATTCTGGGCCTTTTGCCTCTCCATATAAACTTTAGGATCAGTTTATTGATATCTATGTAACAACTTGCTGGGATTTTTGTTGAGATCTCATTGGGAAAAACTGACATCTTGACAATATTGAGTCTTCCTATCCATGAACGTGGGATATCTCTCCATTTATTTAGTTCTTTGATATCTTTCACCAGGGCTTTGTAGTTTTACTCATATCAGTCTTATACATATTTTGTTAGATTTATACCTAAGTATTTCATTTTGGGGGTGCCAGTGTAAATGGTGTTGTGTTGTTAATTTCAAATTCTACTTGTTCATTGCTGTTATGTAGAAAAGCAATTGACTTTTGTATATTATATTAACCTTGTACTCTGCAACCTTGCTATAATCATTTATTAGTTCCGGGAGGTTTTTTGTCAATTCTTTCATATTTTCTACATAAACAATCATGCTCCTGCCTTTTAAAAAAATTAACATTTGCATGGTATGCCTTTTTCCATCCTTATACTTTCAACTTACTTATTGAATTTGAAGTGAGTTTCTTCTAAATGGCATATTAAAAAGCATATTGTTGGGTCATCCTTTTTCAAAATTATTCTGTCAGTCTCTGCCTTTTAATTGATATATTTAGACCATTTACCTTTAAGTAATTATTGAAATATTAGGGGTGAACGCTGCCATTTTATTATGTTTTCTGTTTGATTTCTTTGTTTCTCTTTTCTTATCTTTCTGTGGGTTACTTGACCATTTTTTTAGGATTTCATCTTGATTTATTTATAGTATTTTTAGCTGTATTGTGTAGTTTTCTTAGTGGTTGTTCTGGGTATTACAATATACACATGTAACTTATCATAGCCTATTGGTGTTAACATGTTACAATTTTGGGTGAAGTGGAGGAAAACTCTATTTCCACTTAGGTCCCTTTGTCTTCCCCACTTTAAAATATCATTGTCTTGAGGATAAGATGGTATTATAATTCTTATTTTAATCATTACATATGATTTAGAAAACTCATGTAGAGAAGAGTGTTCTATTATATTTACCTGCCCTCTCCATTGTTCTTCCTTTCTGCCTTTTGCCTCAAGATTCTTATTCTACTGTTTACATTCTGTTTAAGGAACTTCCTTTAGCCTTTCTTTAAGAGTAGGTATGCTGGGACTCCCCTGGCGGTCCAATGGTTAAGACTTCGCCTTCCAATGCAGGGAGTGCAGGTTCAATCCCTGGTCGGGGAGCTAAGATCCCACATTCCTCGGGGCCAAAAAACCAAGACATACAGCAGAAGCAATATTGCAACAAATTCAATAAAGGCTTTAAAAATAATCCACATCAAAAAAAAAACTTAAAAAAAATAAGAATAGGTGTGCTAGTGACAATTCTTTTGGTTTTCCTTTATCTGAGAAAGTCTTTATTGCCCATTTGTTCCTGAAGTATAGTTTGTTGAATTCATGGTTGACAATTCTTTTCTTTCAGCTTTTGAAAAATTCTACATCACTTCCTTCTGCACTCCATGGTTTCAAATGAGAAATCTGCTATCATTGAAATTGGCAGCCTTTCTCTGACTACTTGTAGAGAAAAAGTGTAGTAGTGATAACACCTTCAACTCTGTCTTTAGTTTTTGGAATTTTATTTATGATGTGTCTTGGTGTCAATTTATTTGGGTTTTTCCTATTTGGAATTCACTCAGCTTTTCAAATCTGTGGATTTATGTCTTTTGCCAAATTTAGGATCTGTTTAGCCAAGTTTTTCTTTCAATGCTCTTTCAGCCCTACTCTTTTTCTTCTCCTGCAACTCTGATAATATAAGTTTTGTGTCTTTTGCTATTTTCCCACAGATTCCTGAGGTTCTGTTCATTTGTTTTTCTCTCCTTTGTTTAGAACGGGTAAATTCGATTGATCTGTCTTCAAATTCACTAATTTTTTTCTCTTTCTCTTTCATCTCCTCTCTACTATTGTACACATCCAGAGAATTGATTATTTCTCCTATTTTATTTTCCAGTTTTATAATTTCCATTTTTTGTAGCATCTAATTCCTTGCTGATAATTTCTATTTTTCCTTTTATCTTTTATTTCCTTTTATTTCTATTTTTCCTTTTATGTACCTTTCCTTTTTATCTCAAGAGAGTTTGTAATTGCTTATTAAATCATTTTATGATGGTTACTTTAAATCTTTGTCAGATAATTCCAAAATCTGATTCAGCTCAGGTTGAGTTGATGACAGCAGTTCATTTTCTTTTCTCACTCAAGTTGTGGTTTTCCTGATTCTTGGTATGATGGGTGACTTTTCAGTCATATCCAGGACATTTTGGATATTATGCTAGGAAAGTATTAGTCTTATTTGTATTTTTAAAATTTTAGCAAGCAGTCACCTTTTTATTTTGGGCAAACAGGTTATAGCCCACTTTTGTGGGCTATATAGGTCCAATAATCAGTTAAATTTCAGAGTTGTGGCAGTGTTAGTTTAGTCTCCTTGGTGTATCTGGTGCCACTGGGGCTCCCACTGATCTCTGCTGAGGATATAAATGACACAGTTTACTTTTTGCAAGCTATGCATATTTGCAGTTCTATCACTTGTTATATTAAAATAAATTTCCATCATGATGAAAAATATAATTGTGAATAATACATTTAATGACAGAGCTCCATTCAAAGAAACCATTAGATTTGTTAAATATAGCTACAAACGTTTCCATTTTTTAAATTATAATTAAGGATGTATTTGTTGCTCTTCACTACATGTACAGTTATGTTCCAAATTGAAAATGGTTGTGGTTGGATATTGAATGCAATTTTTTAGCTTTTTTATAATGTAAAAGTGAAATATACCCGAGTAGAAATTAACTGAGGGTCCCTGAAGACAGTACTCAGAGAGAGAGAGAGAAATAAAGAGAGCTTAAAGCCATGGAAAATGGGAAATAGTGAAAACATGGGTAAAAGGGGGCAGAGAATCCTAATGAGAGGAACCAAGCCCCTCTGAAGGGATACTAGCTTTTACCAGGGTTTATTCTGGGACTTTCAACAGGTAAGGCAAGTTGAGCCCACAGAAACCAGAAGTATTATTTGATAAGATGATTGAGAAAAGTCTGAAGATCCATTTAGGTATTTTAATGATCAGAACTGAAACTTGGAAACTCATGAGCCTAGATGCAATAATGTTTACTCTTCTCTAATAATCTCAAAATCATTAAAAAATATTCTTTGGCAAAATATCCTCACATACTGCCATAGCCAGTTTGTGCCTATAGCTGCAATGCTCAACTTGAAATGAGAATGGCGCATAAACACTTGATTTAAAGTCTGTGCATTTACTTAAAACACACATATTCACATAATTTTAATGGTAAACTAAATAAATCTATAATTGAAGAAGGCCTGTCGTTGAAAAACACTGTTCAGTCCAGTCCAAAACTGTAAATTATCTTTATTTTGTATGACCATCCTTGACCGCTACTAGAAGGAATGTTGGCTGCTTCTTTCTATCATGTTTTAACTTTTCACTTTGGGGCACTGGACTCAGTTCTAGGGATATAATGATGAAAATACATGGTCTCTTCCCAAAGGAAAGTGAAAGAGCGGGAGGAAAAAGATGCCCAAGAATACAAGATGGTACGATAACTGCCACAGTGAAGCCATAAAAAGGTACAGTCAGAGAAATCAGGAAAGAGGACCTATTTATGCTATTTTTGCCAGATAGAATTTAGTGGAAATTATGAGACTCCAAATGACTTGGTAATTTTTTAATACAAATGATCATGTTGCTTCTAAAAATTAAGAAAGGATCTCATGACCCGTGTGCTTACCCTTGAAGCATCATGTTCTAACCAAGCTAAATTGTAAACAATTGACTCATGTTTTTAATGTGAACATTTTGTTTCTGTTTATCAAAATGTGATAGTGATAATACCTTTAACAAGTTTCCCAACTGCTCGTAAGCCAAGTCCAATTTTCAGCTCTAATTTTCACTCACCAACTCCAATTAGCATTTACTCCAGCAAAGAGCAACGCCATTGCTGGTCTCTGGAGTGCTTCCTTGTTGCCTCTGAGGTGGGGATTTTATTCTGCTTCACCCATCTGCTCTGTGCATGGGAAGAACTGAGCGGTGCAGCAGGGGATCCTGTGACGTCCTGGCTTCAAACCTCAGGCTGAAATAGAGGGGTTCTCAACAATAAACACCCCAATGAGCCCCACCTGGCAAAGTGACTGTTCACAGGGTCTCTCGTTCTCAGGTTCATCTGCCTCAAGCACAATGTTGTTAAAAATGAAGTGTTCACTTTCCTTAAAAGTTAAATCCTGTCATTCTACCTAAATCCAACTAAAATAGGCACACAGGGCCAAACATGTAACATTGAAACCTTCCTGTATTCGTGAAGCAATGAAGCAAGCATATGAGGCAGTTAGCATCTCCTGCCTACAGAGAAATCTTCCATAGAATTTGTTCATTTGTTGTTTTTGGCTCGCTGTTCTTAGAGATGCACTTTTTTCCTTACTTACAATTTCAAGTTTGAGAGTATAGATCTTAAATAACTTGAACAGATATTAGATACACATATAAAGCTGTAACCCTAAAAAAGCCAACTTTGCTTCCATCCTTATTTACTTAATAAGGCATTTATAAATATTAATATTTTCAGTAGATTAATCCAATTCATTTACCTTTGCTTTTACTATGAATATTAACATCTATAAACAAAACTCTTTATAGTACGTATGAGCACATTCCTGCTTGTACTACTTCTGATTCTGCTCTCTTAGCTACAACAGTTAGGAAAGGTGTGTCACCTCCTTATACATAGATTGATTTTGAAAATCATGTTCATTATGCTTGCTACCTACTATCTAAAAAGATATTATATCTAGTAGGGAAATTTAACAGTCATGATTTGGAAGATCAAATGCAGATCAGATCGAGAGATGGACATGTCTATGAGACCATCAGGACAGAGACAGGTAACAATGGCTTCACGGGCTGTGGCTGCTTTATTAGGTTAGCATTATTTTGTTGACTTAATGTCAAACAAGCTAAGGAAAAGCTCTCAAATGGATAATCAGCAGACAGATGTCAATTCTCCAAATCAAGGATTCTGGCCAACAGGTATTTGAAAGAGAAAACAGTTTTCTAAAACTAAAGAATAAAACCATTGCAAATCCTTCACCAGGAAGTTCATAATTAAATTCTCAATAATCCACATCGTCATGCCACAGGCGCTGTCCTTGCAACTTGGATTCTGTTTTTGTGTGAGAGATGTGGTCCTCCGCCATTTATAAAACCTGTAAGGGAAGTACCATTCTCTAGTAATAGCCAGGTATTGTTAGAACAAGGACTTGAAACAGATGTTTAGAGAAGAGGTTGAAGATACTAGGAATTGTGCTTACAGGAGCCCACACGGCAAGCCTGCATATAACCGGGCCAGCTGCGTGTTTGCTGCTTGTGAGGATGGCCATCTGGAAACCCCATTCTGCTTCTTGCTGCTCAAGATCCCCCAAAGTTTCTTTAAGCATGCTAATCTTTAGAAAGAACAATGTTAGTGACCGCCAACTGACCAAATCAAAGATTATGGCTTTTACCAAAGTCCACTGCTGTGGTTGTTTATTCAGAAAGTCTGTCTTCTGACATTAACACGGAAGACTCTTCAGAAACACCCTTCTCCCCCCACCCCATCCGCCTCCCTGACCACCTCCACATACACATTTGTCTGGAGCTTTACTCCAGCCCTGAGCAGCTCAGGTCCCAGGCCTCGGGAAAGCATCCAAAACCTTAGATCAACCAAATCTCTGACTAAAGAGTTGGATCTCTTTTTCCCATGAAAGGTTTTGTTATACCTGCTCTTGGTAAAAACCACCCCTCCTTCCACAGTGGTCCTCTTCACCTCTTCCTAGTCAGCACTTAAGCAGCTATTCTTGAAAAGGCTGAAATCAGAGCTGACTATAACTTCCTCTGAAGTCCTCAGGAATGGTCTCACCGTGGCTTACCAGTCAGTTTACCTCCATCACTCACAGATGTCCCAGCACCCCAGGTTTCTTCATCCCGGCCCATCAGGCCCTAGTCTCTGATGCCAAAATGCTCTGGCCATTGCCAAATTTCACCTGATTTCCCATCCTTTTCTGAACATCCCACTATATGCTAAAGATCTCAAAATTTATTATAAACTCAATTATCACTCTCCTCAACCTCTTTTTCAAACATTTCTTTCACCTACATGCCTTAGCTACAATCTAGCTATATTCTCAGGATACTATTCTTCTGCAGCCCTCTCAAATGGCAGTTGTGTTTTATTCTTCTCCCAAATCCCATGTTCGACTGGTCCCCAAAGTCAACTCAATGTCCTTTTCACTTTATTTCTACCTCTAAGCAACTGCTCCTCCCTCTTCATTCAAGTCCCCAACTCATTTGGAAGCATATGTCTTCATATACGATGGCACCTACTGCTTCTCCTTATTACAATCCTCCTCCCACCCCCTGGAACCTTCACTTTAGTCATTGAAGATTTTAGTATCTTACTTTCTTATCATTCTTGGAGACACCCATATGGAATATCCCTGCAAACCTTATTTCCCAGTCATTTGATCTCGTTATTTCGAAATGACTCTGACTGCCACCCGGCAACTTCTACCCACTTCTGTGGTCACAATCTAGACCTTCTTGTCACCAATAACTCACTAAAAACCTCATTTTCCATCGTTCTATTCTCTGACCATAACCTCCATTTCTCCACTTCACTTACATGCCAACACTTTTTCATTGCACCTAGTCAATTGTTCCGACCAATTTTTTACTCATTGCCTCACCCTCTGTCTCAGCTAAGACTTCAGTCTAATACTGCAACTATTTCCTTGCGTATAACCTCAGCTCTCCAGATCCTGTCTCTCTCCATTGTACTTACCTGACAAAAGTACACGTAAGATTAAACCTCACACCTACAAGCAATTTGAGTGTGGCTGGAGAAAAACTCACAACTCACACACTTAACTGATGAGTATCACTTGGTATTTATGACCACAAATTTCCAGGAGACTCCTAGCCCTTAGAGAACACTCCTTTTCGAGTTCTACTTTCCAAGATGACCTTTTTATACTTTCTCTTTCTTCAAACTTCCATTACCTCCTCCCTCTTTGTTACCCTCAGTGGATTATCAGGTTTCTAATTTCACTCAGAGAAGAACCACCTCATATTCCGTCCACTAAATCTATTGGATCTGAGATTTGATTTGATCCTACTTACAAGTTCATAACTTAGTGTGTTACTGCTTCATGGATGCTGGCAGAAGACATAAGGCTTTTGAGTAAGGAAAAAAAAATCAAATATACTTCAATGAAATTTTTTAAAAGTCTGTGCCACCTCTTAGTGGTGCCAGCAGCCTTATCAGAGAATAAAGGAGTGTGGAATGTCCTTTGTTTATCTTGACTATCCGTCCATTGTTGGGGGCCTTTATAAGCAAAAAAAAAAAAATGCTACTGTCAGATTGCAGATGGTCTGGAAAGCTGAAAACTAGAGTCAGCTGATCAGAATGGAACACCAACAACATAACCTGAAAATGTATCTCTAGTGACAAGGTGCCAATGGCAGTCCCCAGGGAGAGTCAGAGGTCCACTAGTCGATTTTCTAAGAGGAGACAGGAAAATGCTTCTCTGTGGAATGTGACCTCCTTCACTGCGGGACTATTGGACCAATTGTGGCAGGAGTCAGAGTCTGGCACACAGTGGTCCTTCTAGGTCACAGTCATGTCTTCCCTGATGGTTGACCTATTGTTTTGTCTGGTACAAGAATGGATCCAGGCGGTGATAGCAGTGACCTGGGTGGTTCAGGCTTGATGAGCATCTTGATTCAGCCTCATCAGACAATGGGCCCTCCCCCTGGTGATCCGTGTGATTGGACCAGACTGTCCGATGGGCAGTTGAAATTTGCTTCCACAATTGAAGGCCCTGAAGAGGAGGATCTTTAACCGGCCAGCCTGTGGTCTTCCAAGTGGCAGATCATTAACTGTAGCCCAAGAACTAGTGAAAACATAAAATGCCTGGTCCATAGGACTGTTGTCTAAGGCGAGGAGGACCAGCTTTCCATTCAGGCCATTGTGCTGACCAGCCCTTATCTCAGTCAGCTTTCTGGAGTTGTTGGGGGATGGATGACCAATGCTTTCCCATGAACACCATCAGCCTTTAACTTGGCCTGATCAGGCCCAGGCATAAGAGGATCCTAATCTCTGTGGATGGAGGGCCCCGTTGAGTAAGTGGTTATATTCAAGGTAGTTGAATGGGGAATAAAGTTCTTTTTTCCCCAGAGGAATAGCTGCCACATTTTCATTTAAAACCGAAATGCTGCTAAGACCAAATCAGCCGTGATCTTGAATATATCATTCCCATTTGACCAACAAGGCCTGAAGGTCCTCTCCGTATTTGCACTGAAGTCCAGGTTGACCATTCGAAAACGGGTCTGTCATGTCCGAGAGTCACAGGTTGCCATGAATCGAGTGCATTCAGTTGCAACAGAGATTAGTAGCTGCCTTTGTGTGTGTCTGTTTTCAGAGGGGTGTAATTGGATTAGACCAGGTATATTATACAGAGAAACAGCCTCTATCAATTCCCCAGCATCTAAAGCTCTGATACTCCTTTCTCCTCCTCAGATTCTACATTGTTTCTATTGCACCAGCCTGGAGGGGACAATACATGTGGCAAACCCTAAATGGGAGAAACCCCTCTGACACTTCTGGATTGGGGAAGTGCAGGCATAGAACCCATTATTTCCATTGTATGTACAGATATGGAAGCCACAGCTGTGCATCGATTCAGCCCAGGGTTCCCACCCATAAGGTCACTTTATCCTTTCCCTCCACCAGCCCCATCCAAACTCCATGCATGGAATTTGGATGCCATTTTTATCTCAGGAACACAGACTAAGGACTGTAACCCATGGCGACTTAGGAGTTAAACCAACAGCCACCAAAAAACCCACACAGTCTCCCAGCTGGGAGTGCAGGAGTGCTAGGTGGGGGGAGGTTTGCCCTTGAGGAAGAGGGTGGAGGGTTGCCGGAAAGCTGTTCACCCAGTTTGGTCCTCACTCCATGGATGGAGTCCAAGCGCCAGAGCTACTCCCTCCCCAGAGTCTCCTGATGTCTGGTGAGCCCCTGGGCTGGGAGGCCCCTTCGTTTCTGCCCTTTGCATGCCCTGCCCTCTGCCCTGTCAAGGGAGACTCACCAGGCAAGAGCAGCTCCACCTCTGGGTGAGATAGTGACTCAAGGTCCTGTGTGGACAGGGATATTTGTCCTTAAAGCAGCTGAAGTCATGTTACAGGGGGAGGGAGGTACCGAGGGTCATGGAGGGAGACAAGTCTTACAGGGATGTCAGATGGGCTCAGATGGACGGGGTGCATGCAGTGAATTTGCATCACACAGAGGAGCAATCACTTGGGGAATCCACTGCTTTTATAGCAAGCAGAAAGCCAGTCTGATTTTTGTCCCAAAGGGAGATGTAACCTCATTCCTCAAAGTTCCTTGCTGCAAAAACCAACCCTAAGTATTTTCCCACTTTAAGAATGGTTAGGGTCTTGCATTCTTGGTACACCCATCAAGAATCTGCAGGGATGCTGAGTGCCCAGGGCAGACTGAGTCTCTACCACCTACTTATTTACCTGGGTCCTTGGGGGCACAGGAGGGAGGCTGGGGAGATCAGGAGAGGCAGGTGGGAGGGGCCCTCTAGGAGGAGCGGGAGAGGAGCGGAGGGTGATTGCCCCGCCCATTCAGGCCCAGGGATCCGGCTGAGTTCCCAGGACAGTCCCCTGCCCTCCAAGGCCCCCTCTTCCTCTCCACTCCCCCCGGCCACATTGGTCCTGGGGGCATAGGAGGGAGGCCGGGGAGATCAGGAGAGGCAGATGGGAGGAGCCCTCCCAGACCCCAGACTGGAGGAGCAGGAGAGGAGAGGAGGGCGTTTGCCCTGCCCACTCGAGCCCAGGAAGCCTGCTGGGCTCCCAGGTGAGGTACCCTGCCCTCCGAGACCAGGGGTGGAGGACACGCCTGGGCCCCTTCTGTTCCTTGAGCCTAAGCCCCACCCCCCAGGCCCCCAGGGCCTTTTCCAGCCCTGTGGGTCCTGAGCATTTGCCCCGCCCACCACCCAAACCTCGCCCTTGCTTAGGTCTCGCTCTCTACAGCCAAGGCCTTTCCCACCCCCCTTTTTTTTTCTCTTTTCCCTCCTCTTTTTTACTATTGTGGTACTGATGTACCTTCTGGTTGTTGATTCATCTATATTTTATTTTTACATTCTTTCTAACATATCTGTTAGTTTCCTAGTCTGATTTTATTTTTTACTTTGTTATTGTTCTCTCTCTTTTTTTTCGCCACCCCACGTGGCTTGTGGGATTTTGATTCATGAGCCCGGGGTCGGGCAGAGGCTTCTGCGGTGGGAACTCTGAGTCCAAACCACTGGACTAACAGAGAACCTCAGACCCCAGGGAATATTCATCGGAGTGTGGTCTCACAGAGTTCCTCATCTCAGCACCAAGACCCAGCTGTACCCAATAGCCTACAAACTCCAGTGTTGGAAACCTCAGGCCAAACAACCAGTAGAACAGGAACACAATCCCACTCATTAAAAAAAAAAAATGAGATGGCAAAAAAATATGTCACAGAAGAAGAAGCAAGGTAAAAACCTAAAAGACCAAATAAATGAAGAGGAAATAGGCAATCTACCTGAAAAAGAACTCACAGTAATGATAGTAAAGATGATCCAGAGTCTCGGAAATAGAATGGAAGCACGGATTGAGAAAATACAAGAAATGTTTAACAAAGATCTAGAAGAACTAAAGAACAAACAAACAGAGATGAACAACACAATAACTGAAATGAAAAATAACTAGAAGGAATCAATAACTGAATAACTGAGGCAGAAGAACGAATAAGTGAGCTGGAAGACAAAATGGTGGAAATAACTGCCGAGGAGCAGAATAAAGATAAAAGAATGAAAAGAATTGAACACAATCTCAGAGACCTCTGGGGCAACACTAAAGGCACCAACATTCGAATTATAGGTGTCCCAGAAGAAGGAGAAAAAGAAACGGTCTGAGAAAATATTTGAAGAGATTATAGTGGAAAACTTCCCTAATATGGGAAAGGAAATAGACACCCAAGTCCAGGAGGAACAGAGAGTCCCATACAGGATAAACTCTAGGAAAAACACACCAAGACACATACTAATAAAACTAACAAAAATTAAATTCAAAGAAAAAATATTAAAAGCAGCAAGGGAAAAACAAAAAATAACATACAAAGGAATCCCCATAAGATTATCAGCTTATTTTTCAGTGGAAACGCTGCAGGCCAGAAGGGAGTGGCAGGATATACTTAAAATGATGAAAGAGAAAAAACTACAACCAAAACTACTCTACCCAGCAAGGATCTCACTCAGATTCGACGGAGAAGTCAAAAGCTTTTCAGACAAGCAAAAGCTAAGAGAATTCAGCACCACCAAACCAGCTTTACAACAAATGCTAAAGAAACTTTTCTAAGCAGGAAACACAAGACAAGAAAAAGACCCACAAAAACAAACCCAAAACAATTTTGAAAATGGTAATAGGAACATATATATTGATAATAATTTTGAATGTAAATGGATTAAATGCCCCAACCAAAAGACGCAGACTGGCTGAATGGATACAAAAACAAGACCCATATATATGCTGTCTACAAGAGACCCACTTCAGACCTAGGGACACATACAGACTGAAAGTGAGGGGATGGAAAAAGATATTCCATGCAAATGGAAATCAGATGAAAGCTGGAGTAGCAATACTCGTATCAGATAAAATAGACTTTAAAATAAAGACTGTTATAAGAGATAAGGAGGGACACTACATAATGATCAAAGGATCAATCCAAGAAAAAGATCTAACAATTATAAATGTTTATGTGCCCAACATAGGAACACCTCAATACATAAGGCAAATGCTAACAACCATGAAAGGAGAAATCGACAGTAACACAATAATACTAGGGGACTTTAACACCTCTCTTACACCAATGGACAAATCATCTAAACAGAAAATAAATAAGGAAACACAAGCTTTAAATGACACAATAGACCAGATAGATCTAATTGATATTTATAGAACATTCCACCCAAAAGTAGCAGAATACACTTTCTTCTCAAGTGCACATGGAACATTCGCCAGGATAGATCACATCTTGGGTCACAAATCAAGCCTTGGAAAATTTAAGAAAATTGAAATCATATCAAGCATCTTTTCTGAACACAATGCTATGGGACTGGAAATCAATTACAGGAAAAAAAACTGTAAAAAACACAAATACATGGAGGCTAAACAGTGTGCTACTAAATAACCAAGAGATCACTGAAGAAATCAAAGAAGAAATAAAAAAATACAGGGAAACAAATGACAATGAAAACACGACAACCCAAAACCTATGGGACACAGCAAAAGCAGTTCTAAGAGGGAAGTTTATTGCAGTTCAATCTCACCTCACGAACCAAGAAAAATCTCAAATAAACAATCTAACCCTACACTTAAAACAACTAGAGAAAGAAGAACAAAGAAAACTGAAAGTCAGTAGAAGGAAAGAAATCATAAAGATCAGAGCAGAAATAAATGGAATAGAAATGATCAAAACAATATCAAAGATCAATAAAACTAAAATCTTTGAGGTTTTAGTTTGAGAAGATAAACAAAATTGATAAACCCTCAGCTAGGCTCATCAAGAAAAAAAGGGAGAGGATGCAAATCAATAAAATCAGAAATGAAAAAGGAGAAATCACAGCTGACACTGCAGAAATACAAAGGATTATAAGAGACTACTACAAACACCTATATGCCAATAAAATGGACAACCACGAAGAAATGGACAAATCCTTGGAAAGGTACAATCTTCCAATGCTGAACCAGGAAGAAATAGAAAATATAAACAGACCTATCACAAGTAATGAAATTGAAACTGTAATTAAAAATCTTCCAACAAACAAAAGTCCAGGACCAGATGGCTTCACAGGCGAATTCTGTCAAACATTTAGAGAAGCGCTAACACCAATCCTTCTCAAATTCTTCCAAAAAATTGCAGAGGGAGAAACACTCCCAAATTTATTCTAAGAAGCCACCATCACCCTGATACCAAAACCAGAAGAAGATATCACAAAAAAAGAAAATTATAGACCAATATCACTGATGAACATAGATGCAAAAATCCTGAACAAAATACTAGCAAACAGAATCCAACAGCACATTAAAAGGATCATACACCATGATCAAGTGGGATTTACCCCAGGGATGCAAGGATTCTTCAATATACTCAAATCAATCAATGTGATACACTACATTAACAAATTAAGGAATAAAAACCATATGATCATCTCAATAGATGCAGGAAAAGCTTTTGACAAAATTCAACACCATTTATGATAAAAACTGTCCAGAAAATGGGCATAGAGGGCACCTACCTCAACATAATAAAGACCATATATGACAAGCCCACAGCAAGCGTCATACTCAATGGTGAAAAACTGAAGGCATTTCCACTAAGATCAGGAACAAGACAAGGATGTCCACTCTCGCCACTCTTATTCAACATTGGAAGACCTAGCCACAGCATTCAAAGAAGAAAAAGAAATAAAAGGAATACAAATTGGAAAAGAAGAAGTAAAACTGTCACTATTTGCCGATGGCATGATACTATACATAGAAAATCCTAAAGATGACACCAGAAAACTACTAGAACTAATCAATGAATTTGGTAAGGTTGCAGGATACAAAACTAATGCACAGAAATCTCTGGCATTCCTACACACCAATAATGAAAAAAATCAGAAAGAGAAATTAAGGAAACACTCCCATTTAACACTGCAACAAAAAGAATAAAATACCTAGGAATAAACCTGCCTAAGGAGGCAAAAGACTTGTACTCTGAATACTATAAAACACTGTTGAAAGAAATCAAAGATGACATAAACAGATGGAGAAATATACTACGTTCTTGGATTGGAAGAATGAATATTGTGAAAATGAGTATACTACCCAAAGCAATCTACAGATTCAGTGCAATCCCTATCAAACTACCAATGGCATTCTTCACAGGATTAGAACAAAAAATCTTACAATTCGTATGGAAACACAAAAGACCACGAATAGCCAAAGCCATCTTGAGAAAGAAAAACGGGAGTTGGAGGAATCAGGCTCCCCGACTTCAAACTCTACCACAAAGCTACAGTAATCAAGACAGTATGGTACTGGCACAAAAACAGAAATATAGATCAATGGTACAGGATAGAAAGCCCAGAGAGAAACCCACACACATATGGGCACCTAATTTACGACAAAGGAAGCAAGAACATACAATGGAGAATAGACAGCCTCTTCAATAAGTGGTGCTGGGAAAACTGGACAGCTACGTGTAAAAGAATGAAATTAGAACACTCCCTAACACCATACACAAAAATAAACTCCAAATAGATTAAAGACTTAAATGTAAGACCAGGCACTATAAAACTTTTAGAGGAAAACATAGGAAAAACACTCTTTGACATAAACCACAGCAAGGTCTTTTTTGACCTACATCCTAGAGTAATGGAAATAAAAACAAAAATAAACAAATGGGACTTAATTAAACTTAAAAGCTTTTGCACAGCAAAGGAAAACATAAACAAGATGAAAAGACAACCCTCAGAATGGGAGAAAATATTTGCAAATGAAACAACAGATGAAGGATTAATCTCCAAAATATACAAACAGCTCATGGAGCTCAATGTCAAAAAAACAAACAATCCAGTTAAAAAATGGGCAGAAGACCTAAATAGACATTTCACCAAGGAAGACATACAGGTGGCTAAGAGGCACATGAAAAGATGCTCAACATCACTAATTATTAGCGAAATGCAAATCAAAACTACAATGAGGTATCACCTCATGCCAGTCAAAATGGCCATTGTTAAAAAAGCCAGAAGCAATAAATACTGGAAAGGGTGTGGTGAAAAGGGAAACCTCCTACACTGTTGGTCGGAATGTAAATTGATACAACCACTATGGAAAACAGTATGAAGATTCCTTAAAACACTAAAACTAGGACTACCATATGACGCAGCAGTCCCACTACTGGGCATATACCGTGAGAAAACCATAATTCAAAAAGAGACATGCACCATAATGTTCACTGCAGCAGTATTTACAACAGCCAGGACACGGAACCAACCTAAATGTCCATCGACAGATGAATGGTAAAGATGGTGTGGCACATATATACAATGGAATATTACTCAGCCATAAAAAGAAAGGAAATTGAGTTATTTGTAGTGAGGTGGATGGACCTAGAGTCTGTCATACAGAGTGAAGTAAGTCAGAAAGAGAAAAACAAATACCATATGCTAACACATATCTATGGAATCTAAAAAAAAAAAAAAAAAAAAATGGTACTGATGAACCTAGTTGTAGGGCAGGAATAAAGAGGTAGACATAGAGAATGGACTTGAGGACATGGAGTGGGAGGGCGAAGCTGGGGTGAAGTGAGAGTAGCATCAACATATATACACTACGGAATGTAAAATAGTTGGCTGGTGGGAAGCAGCAGCATAGCATAGGGAGTTCGGTTCGATGCTTTGCGATGACCTAGAGGGGTGGGATAGGGAGGATGGGAGGGAGGCTCAAGAGGGAGGGGATATGGGGACATGTGCATGCATATGGCTGATTCTCTTTGTTGTACAATAGAAACTAACACCGTATTGTGAGGCAATTATACTCCAGTAAAGATCTATTTAAAAAAACCCATGAAATCCTTTAAAATTTGGTTGAGTCCTTTTTTATGATTTCATGATTTCTTTTTAATGGATAATGTCAAATCTGTAGGAGTTATTATTGGGAATGTGATTACAATCATTTGTACAATGAAGCACTTTGCCACTTAAGGCCAGGTTGCCCCAGCTCTGTGCCTACTGTTACCCTTTGGTGTTATCTTTAAGTATTTTTAGTTCATTGGTTTGTGACAAAAGTAGCTTTACCAGTGAGATGTTTTAGTAGTGCTGCCCTTGCTGAGTTGGCTTCTTAAGGCAAGACCACAAGGTTTTGTTGACATACAACAATGTTTTGTGGTTGTTTTTTGCAGTTTGACTTTCCTGGTTTATCTCCCAAAGTGTGTGGGGGGTAGAGGAGAAAGGAGATAGGATAAAGCTATGTATGGGTAGGCCCTTTTTGATATGTAAAACTTTCAATACTTCCCAAGTATCATACAATCATGCAGATGTTAGCCATTGTTTAAAATTTTTTAAACCCATCCAAGCAAGATTGCCAGCTCTCCACAAAGAAGTCGATTTTTATTTAAATTGGATTCACAGTTTAGATCAATATATGTTTATTATTTGAATTTTTCCATGTAGTTACATAGCTGTTTTTTTAAAATTATACCACCACTTTTATTGAAATATAGTTGATATACAATATTATGTTAGTTTCAGGGGTACTACATAATGATTTGACATTTACATGTATTATGAAATGATCACCAGGGTAAGTCTAGTAACCATCTAGCCCCATACAAAGTAATTACAATGTTATTGACCATATTCCTTATGCTGCATTTACGTTCCTGTGACTTATTTATTACATAACTGGAGGTTTGTACCTCTTAATCCCCTCAACCTATTTTGCCCAGCCACCCCCCCACCATCCCCTCCCTTCTGGGAGTCACCCTTTTGTTCTTTGTATCTATGAGTCTGTTTTCATTTTGTTTTGTTTGTTTGCTTTGTTTTTTAGATTCCACATGTAAGTGCGATCATGCAGTATTGGTCTTTCTCTGTCTGACTTATTTCATTTAGCATAATACCCTCTGGATTCATCCATGTTGTCACAAATGGCAGGATTTTATTTTTTCATGGCTGAGTAATATTTCTTTGCATATTACAAATCTTCTTTATCCATCCCTCTGTCAATGGACACTGAGGTTGCTTCCATTTCTTGGCTGTTGTAAATAGTGTTGCTATGAACATATGGGTGCCTGTATCTGTTCGAATTAGTGTTTTTGGTGGTTTTTCTTTTCTTTTCTTTTCTTTTGTGGGGGTAGGCGCTAAATACCCAGAACTGGAATTGCTGGATCATATGGTGGTTCTATTTTTAATTTTTTGAGGAACCTCCACACTGTTTTCCACAGTGGCTGCACCAATTTCCATTCCCACCAACAGCAGGAGGGCTCCCTTTCCTCCACATCCTCACCAACACTGTTATTTGTTGTCTTTTTAATAATAGCCATTCTGACAGGTGTGAGGTGGTATCTCATTTTGGTTTCGATTTGTATTTCCCTGATGATTAGTGATGTTGAGCATCTTTCGTGTGCCTGTTGGCCATCTGTATCTCTTTAGAAAAATGTCTATTCAGATCCTCTGCCCATTTTTTAATCTTTTTTTTTTGGTGTTGAGTTGTGTGAGTTCTTTGTATATTTTGGATATTAACCCCTTATCATATATATTATTTACAAATATATTCTCCCATTCAGCTGTTGCCTTTTCATTTTGTTGATGGTTTCTTTGCTGTGAAAAGCTTTTTAGTTTGATATAGTCTCACTTGTGTATTTTTGTTTCTGTTTCCTTTGCTTTAGGAGACATATCCAAAAAAATATTGCTAAGGCTGATGTCAGAGAGCTTACTGCCAATGTTTTCTTCTAGGAATTGTATGGTTTCAGGTCTTACATTTAAGTTTTTAATCCATTTTTAGTTTATTCTTGTATATGGTATGAGAAAGTGGTCCAGTTTGATTCTTTTACATGTAGCTGCTCAGTTTTCCCAATAACATTTATGGAAGAGGCTATCTTTTCTCCATTGTATATTCTTACCTCCTTTGTCATAGATTAATTGAACATAAATGGGAGCATTTAACTCTATTCTGGGATCTCTATTCTGTTCCATCCATTTATGTGTCTGTTTTTGTGCCAATACCACTCATTTTGATGACTGTAGCTTTGTAGTATAGTTTGAAATCAGGGAGCGTGATACCTCCAGCTCTGTTCTTCTTTCTCAAGAGTGTTCATAGCTGTTTTATAGATATAGATTAGCCTGGTTTACTCCCATCTTTCTTCATTCTCAATCTCTCTCTCCCTCTTGCTTTGCTCACATCTCTCTTTTTCTATGTTAAAGGTTCTTAATAAATCCATTAAAATTTTATATGACAGATTCCCTAATCCAAAACTCTGTCAACCCTTCTTGATGGAAGAGGAAATAGACTCACTTTTAATGCCTCTGAGATGAAGCTATGTAATGAAGGTATTTCAGGCTCATTTTCAACTCCTCTCATCATGGTCTGACTCTGACAAGGAAGGTCTGAATGAAACATTTCATAAGTATCACAGATACTCTGCTGCTAAAGCCATATGTATATAGTATAGTCTTCTTCATGGGTTTTCTTTAGAAGCCTCCCTCCTAAAATTGTAGTTTACCTTCTCCTGAAAAACCGCACTAATCCAGATATGGTGATTCCTCTTCCTTTTTTTGTTTTTGTTTCTTGTAAACATTTTATCGAAGTATAACATACGTGCAGAAAAGTGCACACGTCATACATTTATAGCTTCATAAATTTGTTGTAAAGGGAGCACACTCATGTATCAAGAATCCAGATCAAGATAACGATTAAACATATGCTACTCTCTTTTGAAGGAGACAACTAGAATCAGCGTAGGTAGTAACAAAAGCAAAACTCAGTTCAAAGGAATGACTTTCAAACAATTAAAGTTGTCTTACAAATGGTACAAACATCCTCATGAAGAAACAAGGTTCTACGGGATTGGAATTGCTCATGGGTAGGAAAGATGAGATCCTGCATTGAGTGGTTCATTGAACTGGATGACTTCTTTGATTCTTTCCAACTCTAAAAATGTATGTAAAAAACAAACTAAAGATCAATGTCCTTGTGGTAGCACAAGGCAATTATAAATGTGCACAATGAAATTCTATTTTCTAATTATCATTGAAGATGATATTTAGAAGACCCTTTAAAATGACTTTTCAATTTCAGGAAGCACATTAAGAATAGTAGGATGGATTTTTGTTTTCCATATTTATAGAATATTTTATTATAAATTTAGAATACTATCAGTGACATCTTGGTAGGAGGTTAGAATAAATTTCATAAGATGGAAAATTTATACCTACCCTCATTCTTTGGGTCAGTTTTGGCAAATAGTGAAATTTTTATGCCTCTTTTTATTGAAACTAACATAATTTTATTTTAATGCAAAGATGCTGCCTAGATAATGACTATAAAACTTTTTTTGTAACTCTGTACCCAATATTCAACAATAGAGTTAAGATTTCATTTTTTGTGCACCTTTTCATGATGGGAAACTTTGTTTCTTTAATATTCTTCCATATGTGACCGTTTCATTTTGTGATTTAAATGTTTTAATATGTTACTTTGTTTCAATGATTTAATAAGTAGGAAGAAAAAGGCAAATAAAGATAAAAGCTGTCTAATTTTCTACTTAACACCTGGGTTCTGCAGAGCCTAAGGTGATTAAATTGAAGGCAGCATTCCTTTTACGTCACCTATTAAACAAATATTCTGGAATATCATCAAAAGTTTTGACAAAGGAGAATCATTTTTTGGATGGGAGGTTAAACAAAGGCCAGGGCCTCAAATTTATCTATTTCTTTGAGTGAGCTTTAACACCATTGACCTGGCCAAACTCCAATACCATTCATTATATCTTGCCTGTCTCAATCGCCCTTGAAATTTTAATAAGGCCCTATATTTCTTCTCTTAACCCACTTTCCTACTATTGCTTGGAGCAGCCATCCAGCTGTGGTCTTTCACTTAAGTAGCTAGATTTATCTAGCAGTTAAGGGCGTCCCTGTATCTCTTATTCCCCCACAGAAGCGGGAAGAAGCTCAGAGAATTTGTTCCAGTGAAAAGATTTGAACAGCTTAGACAAATAGGTAAGGAAATTCAAGTAAGATAATCCAATTTCTCGTAGTGCATTCATTAGGAAAAATGATAGAAGCAAGCACCCAGCTGAGCACTTAACTTCAACCACAGTTAAATTCTGCAAAGCCCCAAAGGTAAAATGCTACAAGAAATTAAAACACCGGGAAGCTTTGCACCAAGATAACTTCCAGATCATCTGAAGCCTTTTTTGCCTTTGAATTCTCACAGTTGGCTCTTGGGCGCTTTGATCCATCCAGTCTGAACACATCACCATGCCAAGTTACACAAAGCAGCCCAGCAGGACTGAGAGGGCCCAGGAGCCAGCACCGTGTGTGTCTGGCGCATCTCTCCTCGTTGAACTGTCCTTGTTGGTAAGAATTTTTAGCACGCAAATCATGCCTCTCAAAGCAGTAGAAAAAGGAAGAGATTCCTCAGCGCCTCGCTGTTTCCAGTGAAGGGTATGTTTCTTTTCATGACCCTAGTATCTCATCTGACAACCATTCCCTTTTGAATTATTCCTCTTAGATCCTGACAAATCATTAATTACTATCAGCTTTATGACTCTTCATTTAAGCAATACCTCACCAGCACCTTCAGGCAACTTCTGTTAAATGGGTCCCTCATTCTGGTTTACTCTCATCCCTCCCCCATTTTAATATTGTAGCTTGTTCAGGCAGTGAACATTGGAGTAATAAGAGAATTTTTCAGTGATTTTAAAGAATATATTATAATAGATAAGATGAGAATAGATTATGACTATAATTGGCTCACTCAGATTGTCTGCCTAATCCCCATTTACTACATATTTCACCAACAAATTTAGATCATAGCAAGCATGCTGAGAAAATAAACACATATATTCTTTCAGATGCACAGAATAAGTAATTATTTTCTCTAGGGCCTTACAGTGATATCTTTGAAAGGTTTTCTCCATGGAGAATTAGGACATCAATTTAATTTGTATATGTGTAACTAAAAGGGCTTCCTCGATAAACATAATTAATTTTTGTCCTTTGTAATAAATTCTCTGGCTGTAATGTATATAATTGATTTGGTCAAACCACGAATCTATAGAAAATGATTAAAGACACAAGAGGTTATGCCTATAGCCTTCAATTTGTCAGATGACAGCATAACTCATTGCAATAGCAATAACGAGCATTGTTCCTGCCTCAAATTAATATGAAAACTTAACACGACCACTTAACTCACATGAAAAATTTTGGAAATTTACATGCTGATCGGCAGGGTCAAGTACATACCAACCAGTGAGATAGCTGAGCTCCTTAAAAGTGTTCTGCACTCTTTAATGTGAGGGAGCTGAGTAATTTATGGGCTTTAAGGAGTAAACTCTTCCCCACAGATGGGCTTGATGCTTTCCAAATGGCCTCTCCTCCTTTAGGCTGTAAGAAGTTTGGCTAAATATGCAATTTTCAAATACATATGGTGTGCCTAGCACTGTGCTAGGCATTCCTTTATTAAGCCAAGTGAAGAGAAACTGATGGTGATTGGAAGCATGGACCATGGGGCCAGACTTCCTTGGTGTAAAGGCAAATTAGTCTATGTGTCTGTCTTGCTCCTCACTTACAAAATATAGATAAAATATTACCCTCATTTACACAGTGCTTGTAGGAATAAATGAGTTAATATGTGCAAGATGCCTAGAACAGTTCCTGGTGCAGAGAAAGCCCAATATAAGTATTTTCTGTCATCATGTGTCCTCCTTGAGGGCAGTGATATTGAGGCTCACCATTTCCTTTCTAATACCTGGCACCATGCCTGATGCAGACTTGATAACTGGTAAAGTATGTAATAAAGGAATGATGAATGAATGAATTCAGTGAAAATGTCTCACCTCTTTTAATGATATATAGACATTTCAAATTTGTTAATTCATTTAATAATTTACTTATTTATTGGCATAAGAAAGCAAATCTCAGAGAAGATGCTACAGTGGTCATTCTAAGATGGTAAGACATTTTCCAAAGGACCATCTGTGTTATAAAGCAGCCTGTTTTAAGTGTCAAGTGAACCTGTTTATCAGTTGCATCCAGCAGAAGCTGCAAAATTAAAAAATATGCCCAAACCAAAATCATCATTGAATAAAAAATCACACATGTATGTATCTGGATGTACAATAACAGTTATGATCATGCACTCAACAAATAGTAAGAGCAGACTCTGTGCCAGCCACTGTTGCATGTCCTGAAAATATGAAACAGACAATAATCTCTGCCTTTGTGCGATTTACATTCTAGGGAAGGAGGAAGAAAATAAAGGTATATACATAAGAACTCATTTCAGGGTACATTTTGCTGCTTTTTTAAACTTCCCTGACCTCCCAGGATGCAGTCCTTTCTACAGGAGTTAGATTTAAATTCTTCTATAGCAGAAATAGAAAACTGATGACTTCCCTGAAAAATCTCCTAGGCTAAGGTTATTTGCCCACTATTTTTGGTGCAGAATTCTGGAGCTCTGTTCCAGAATCATTCAAGGACTTGAATGGGCCCAAAGTTACATTTTGAGAGTTCTTGGCCCCCACCCCTATGTTCTTCTCCCCTCTCACTTGCTTACCCCTCCCTCCACCCCACACACCTCTTTGGTTTGTGCAGTAAATGGATCTTCTTTCAGTCAACACATAAGATATCTGTATCACTATGGAGTTTCAATATGACCCCCAATTAAAACTTGATATTTGGGAAGGCTAAAATAGGGATCATACTCACAATTCTTTCCTTGAGATTTTCTAAGATGCATCTGAAACTGCTACCCTCTCCACTTACCTGCTTCTTGCAAATACCTTTACATGACTAGGTGCCTAGGGTTGGTCCTGAGGGCCGAATTAAGGATCTGACGCATATAGAAATTCTTTACTTTTTCCATAGAACTGCTACTTAAGTTAGTTACTCTTTGTTAAATGTTGAATGTCTTTGTCAAATGTCCCTTATACAAAGACCCTTCTAAGAAATTTTAGAGTTCAAAGTTGCAAGAAATTTCTTTCAACAGTGTGATATGCTGCTTCCCTCTGTGGGACAATGTGACCTCAGAAAAGTCAAGGCATTTCTCTTTTTGTCTCGGTTGCCATGAAACTCAGAGTTCATTTTTTTCTCTTCTCAAAACTCCTCTGAAGTACTATCATTGTCATCATTCAAATTTCACAAATGAGGAAATGAAGGCATAGAGAGATTCAGTAACTAATCTTCCAGGGTCACACAGATAGCACAGGGCACAGCGGGGACCTGGACCCGGACCACTGGGCTCCAAGCACTCGTGGGTGGGCCATGCTGTGCCCTGAAAAGAGAAATCCAAAGGCCTGGGCCCACATCCCCCCTTGACAACCTGGCATCAGTAGCTGGTCCTGGAAACAGCCCTGCCTCTTCAGATGGTCACCTGGTGTGTGTGGGCATCTCAGTTTACGACCCTTGCCTTAATTCTAAGTTCAGAGCATATTGTCTTGAGATGGAGTTGCATCTTAAATATACTTTCCACATTCTGTAGGTGTAGCCTTTGCTTGAAGTCAGTTAACATTCATGAGTCCCCCAGGCCTCCATAGCTCCCTGTGAAGTCCTCAACACTGACAATAAAATGGGCAAATGAGCGCAGAAATACCTTTCACTGTGAGGCTTGCAGAGCATAAAGGCAGTTTTACCTAAATTATTCCCCAAAGCATTTCACACTTACTTGTTTAGCATTTACGGATAATGAGGATGTGAATGACCCCCTTTGCTATTTATATTGCTCCTTTGCCCGCATGCGGTAGTCACTGCCTTAGAGAGATTTGGGTACCACCTGTTCTCAGCCAGTTATCTTTTCTCTCTGGTAAAGATTCTTGGATAGAAAAAAATAAAAGTAAAAACTAATCTCCTTCATTAAAGGTGGAGAGACGTGTAATAAAATGGGACTTGCTCTGCACTTCAGAGGATCAGCAGAAACCTTTGAAGGATCTCCTATCTGAGGAGTTTCCAGGGAGGAAGGGATGTGATTTAGTCAGCTAAGCTCGTTAATTCACGCAACTTGTTTCTAAAAAGGGAATTTTCCTCTGAAATGTTGCTATTGCAAACCTTTTTTTCCCCCATATCACAAATTCTAGCCTCTGAGATGAACTGCTGTTGTTAATTTGTTGAATTAGTTGTACAATTGTGCATTGTCATTTGTTAAAATTGTTTTACTGATTCCCAAATTGTAATTTAAATTAAAAAGCAGTGGAGGATTTGCTTTTTCCAAAACAATGTCTTTTTTTTAATGTAAATAGATAAATGAGGCATTTTTAGAAAATGCTCTCTGTAATTCTCTTTGATATTCTATAAGAAAAGTATGTTATATAATGTAAGATGTAAAATTATGAAATAGGAAGTAAGTTTTCAGGTTTCTCTTCTTTCTTGAGTCTTTTTCCAACTCTTCAGGGTACTAGTTTCAACAGGTTATTTATAATAGGAATAATAATAATATATTAGAATATATTATACTATAACAATACATATTCTATATATAACATTAATGTTAATAGAATATATTAATATATTGACATCAATATAGATACATTCATTAATATTAATTCTAATATAATATTATAAATACACCATTATTATTAATAGTATTATTCTTACTCTTATAATTTTTAGGCAACCTTTACTTCTCCTGGATTGGGGGAAGGTGGTCAAAGGGTACAAACTTGCAGCTATAAGATAAATAAGTTCTGGGGATCTAATGTACAGCACGGTGACTAGAGTCCTCAATACCATTTTATATAATGTAAAGTTGCTCAGAGAGTAGATCTTAAAAGTTTTCACACACACAAACATACACAAGAGTATGTGAGGTGCTGGAGGCATTAATTAACCTTCTTGTGGTGACCATTCCTCAATATATTCAATATATGTATATCAGATCATCACGTTGTACACCTTAAGCTTATACAAGCTTGTAGATCATTTATATCTCAATAAAGCGGAAAAAAGGGAAAAAAATAGCCTAATTAAAATATTTAAATCCCCTTCCTTTCTCATAAAAATTACAACCCAAGAGTTTCTCCTTGATTCTTGGTGATCAAATGTCTTTTTAAATAGAGACACTTCCTATTAAAATTATAATTTTTCTAGCCTGAGGCCTTTAAGAATATGCTGTGATAGGACTTAACAATGAGGTCATGCAAGCATAGTTACTTATCCATTGCATATATTCCTATAGGTTCATATATTTTGGAGCAAAAAAAATTTTTTTAATTCCTAGGACTTGTCTAAATACTTTCCGAAGAAACGGATTCCCCGGGCAAGAGTTGAAGGCAGAGCCAGTTTCCTAACAGACAGCAGGAGCGATTGCCTGCCAGTTGCAGTTAGAACAAGCAGGAGAATTCACCTGGAGACCAGAAACACAATTCCTGTTATGGCTCATTAGAAACACCCCAATTTCTCTCGGTAGTGGTATTCATCAAACAGCTAACGTTCTGAAACTCCCATAGAGGTTGTTGGAGGGGAAAACAGATTTGTTTTTAGGGCGGCGCCCTCAGGAAAGAAGGCTTATAAAGTCGCTTGCCTTGTTGACCTGTCCACCTGCTGTAATAACTGTTGATCCCACGGGCTAATTTCACCCCACTTCGATAGAGGGGCAAAGGGTCTACAGCCACACAGAGTCTCACAAATTTCTTGTGACTTCTTCTGATTCCCTTCAGAGGAGTTGTTTAACGGTATCATTTTGAAGAGTATAGATATAGAAATGCAAACCAAGTGTCTGCTGTGAAGTTGTCACTGTAATGGATGATGATCACATCAGAAGTTCAAATGGAAAAGGATGTTTGTAGTTGCTTGTAGTTTTGCTGTTAACAAGAAGAGTGAGCGCCATATATAACTCCACAGACCAGCAGGCATCTCTGCTTCTGAGAGCTGCATCCTGAAACTTTATAATTAATTCCACTCTTGGGTTTTGCACATCCAAGGCGCTGACTTCTTGTTTATTGCGGTTAAACTTAACCAGTTCCCAGAAGTGTATTGCCATGACGGAAAGGCTCTCCAGGAGGTGCTGGTGAGTCAGCTTGTGGGTGCAACAAACAAGAATTGAGAAAAATGTCAGGAAGGAAGGGCTAGACCCTCCCATAGTAATAGACATCAGGGTGACAAGTCAAGTTCAAGTCTTAGAGAGAGTCAGTACCTGAGAGGGTCCAGGTCTGAGTGTGATGTGGGATCTATCTGCTTATAGAGTTTGCAGCTGAAACTTGGGGGATCTCCCTGCAAAGGCACCCAAAGGCACATTTTGTTGCAATGGATGTACTCAAGAGGAAATTAGGGGTGAGGCCAGGGAGGGCTTTGAAGGCTGGTACAGGATACAGCATCCTGTGGTGCCCACATCCTAGACAGAAAGGAGCTCAGGAATCCTGGTAGCTGTGGAAGGTGCCAGGATGGTGTGGCCAACACCTGAGGGCCGCCTTCTACTCTTATTCCACACCTGAAGTTCTAATTTTTCTCTCTGATGACAAGGCAAAAAAACCCAAAATCACTTACATGCAATTATATATATATGTATAAATTTTAATATAAAATGTATCTGTATATCAGTTTTGCCACTTGCAAGTGAGGAAAATAGCTCCTAATATCTTACTCTAGCTAAGACCTCAGAGATTGCGTAGCTGGATGAGAAAACCTGCAGGATAACTGGATCATAATTACAGACTGTTAGGGACTGGTGCTATGATGAAACACAAATAATTTACTTCCATAATTTCCATATTTCAACCTGCTCTACTTGAACACACTCTGAACAGGAAAGAAATAGATTGCATTGAAAATATACAGAATTATGTGCTTAAGCACAATGTAAAAATAAGACCAACTTGGGAGCTGGCTAGATTGGAAAAAGTATATATTAAATTTTTTTGGAAAATAGTCCAAATGGAGACAAATACATTTCACACCGATACTTGGAATGTTAACTCCTCTTAGTAAGGTATAATAATTATTTCTCCTGGTGCTATTACTGGGTACCCATTTTCCAATCTCTGCTGCCATATTGTTGAATGCCAAGGACCACGAAAAGGAGAAAGGGTAAGGGGATGAATTGTTTTCGTGAAAGTAGTTTCATAAAACGTGGAACGTAGAACAACGAAGCCCTAAAGCCTCACTTAAATGAGTCAATATGACCACAGAGAGATTGTAATAAAATATAACTTTAAAAAATACCATTGATCAAATATAAGATGTGCAACTGGATAAAATTTCGACAGATCTGCAGTGGACCAGGGAGGTTGCCCTCGCGAGGAAATTAAGTCCTATTGGAAATGAGAAAGTGCAACTGCAGAGCTGGGAATGTCATTTTCTGGAGCTGCCACCATGGTAGCCAAATAGTGAATCAGGTTACAAATGCAGGCCGCCTTTCAACTTGGCACCTGGAGAGAAAGTCCTTACCTGGTGCCCTGGGGAATGTACAAATACGTATACTCTGTAGTCATATCCAAACATATACTGGATAATTACATTGAGTATCTCTATTACAACATAAGTATAATTAGGACTATAAATCAAATCAAACTTCTTTTCCATAGAGTTTATGATACAGATTTAAAATAGATTAAAATTTAAAAGTACATGCAAAAGAGGCACAGGAATGAACACAGACAGAAAATAGAATTGCTTGCTCAATGTTTTATCTTCCTTTCTAGAAGCAGTCATGGGAGCTAATATAAACTGTTGTTTTTTTTTTTTTTTTAATTAATTTATTTATTTATTTATTTTTGGCTGTGTTGGGTCTTCGTTTCTGTGTGAGGGCTTTCTCCAGTTGCGGCAAGCGGGGGCCGCTCTTCATCGCGGTTCGCGGGCCTCTCACTGTCGCGGCCTCTCTTGTTGCGGAGCACAGGCTCCAGACGCGCAGGCTCAGTAGTTGTGGCTCACGGGCCTAGTTGCTCTGCGCCATGTGGGATCTTCCCAGACCAGGGCTCGAACCCGTGTCCCCTGCATTGACAGGCAGAGTCTCAACCACTGCGCCACCAGGGAAGCCCTAAACTACTGTTTCTTAAAGCTATGTTTGCTGCTGCTCAATTAATACCTTCAGAATCCCAACCTCCACGATGTGGTTGGGAGAGAATCCACAGGTAAAGACCCAGCAATAGTGTAGCAGAAGAAGGGGAGCTACAGCGGCTCAGTAGCTAATATTTGCAGTTAAATAGCTGAGCTCTTTTCAATTTTCCTTTGCAAATCTAGATGAATACACCAGGTATCGTCAGCACTACTGATTGCTTAAAAAGTGGTCATTGTTTCAAAGGATAAAAATTCATTGTTTAAGAGGTGAAACCAATGGGAAAGAAATACTCACTATTATTTTACTAAAAAAGGTCTAAAGATTTAAAGGATTTAAATAATCGAACTTTTACAAAAAAAGCAATTACCAGTGGTTCAAACAGTTACTACAGATCATGTTTCAGCCAACGAAATTTCAGATGTTTGGGTTATGATATATTATTACAATCCTAGGCCTTTATAAACTGTGCTTCTGTTAGTAAGAATGGAATTTTTATGAAGATTAAGTCACTTTGGTCTGTTCTTTTACTTTATTTTTTTCCAAAATGCTTACCTCTACAAAGTGCATTTAAATAAGCATTAGAAAAACAGAATAAAGAGAGGTGAATATATAGTAACAAAAGGTGCTTCTGTTGAAATATTTTTTTTCGTTCAAAACTACAATGATGGTCTCAAGACCAATTTTTAAATCTCACTATATATAAACAGTGTATAGGCAGCCTTTTTTAAAAGTCACAAAATTTATGAAGTTTTGGGTGGTATTATATATATCTAGAATTTCTATGTGTATAGATATTATAAGAGTACTTATTTTATATCAATTAACCACCTAGAGGGGTGGGATAGGGAGGGTGGGAGGGAGACACAAGAGGGAGGGGATATGGGGATATATGTATACCTGTAGCTGATTCCGCTTTGTTATACAACAGAAACTAACACAACATTGTAAAGCAATTATACTCCAGTAAAGATGTTAAAAATATATATAGAGAGAGTACAGTCTCATCCAGTTTTCCCAGTATGTCATATATGTTATTTTCATAATCATCTTTATAAAATCTTTATTATGCATCAGATGAAAAATGTTCATTTCATTCATAACACATACTTGTTAAGCCATGTGGCAAAGTAATAACAATATTTTAAATTTGAAAAATCCAGTATACTTTGAGTTATATTCTATAACCAAATTGTAGTTTACATATTAAACCACTTGAAAATAAAAATTATAATTATATATATTAATTTCTATAATTATAAATTGTAATTTAGTTTCTTAAAAATAATCCTAATGACTGTAATCTTCAATTTGCTTTTTGCTATTCCCTTTCAAGGAATCTTGTTGATTTCAGTTTCATTAAAGTCAGTTTCAACACAGGGATACCATTTCTGGTCAATGACAGGATTAGCTGTCAGTCTCTATTTCTCCAAAGGTGGTGATAACATTTTAATTCAGTAGGTTGTCTAAACCATTCACAGAAATCACATTTTATACCAGAAATCCCATTTATGTATTAGGCTGTGCTCTAATGAGACAGGGTATCTCTAAGTCATATCTGTGTGTTTCATGCCTTGCTTAGTTCCTAAGGCAACCAGAGGAATAAATAACTCTGACTTACGATGCAGTCGAGGAGCATGGTTTACACCATTTAGTTTTCATACCAACCCTGGGGTGTAGTTATTATTATCAACCTTGTAGAGAGAAGGAAGGTGGGGCCTCAGACCTTAAGCAACTTGCCTGAAGTTACAGTTTCCACATAAAGCAGCAAACCTGGTCCTTGCAGGGCACAGGAAAGAGTAGAAGAAGAAAACCTTCTTATCCTGTAGGAGAGGCAGGAGAGAACCCTGTGTCCAGCCAGAACCCTATACCAATACCACTGGCGGTCTCCCACCACTGGGGAGAGATTGAAACTCTGTCCTGCACAAGATCAGCTGCACGAACAAAGCAGGATTTGACTGCCATGGGCAGGAGGGACGGGAGTCCTAAAAAGCCCCAACCCCAAGATCTAAGCCACAAACCCTACCCAAGACTGAAGCTCCCCCAGAACAACGGAGAACACCCCTGCCCCTACCAGCAGCCTAGCCAGCACCCAACGACAAGCAACAGTTCACCGCCAGGGAGACAAGAACACAGAGAGATGACTTCTGTGCTTCAGGCACATGGCAACCACTGAAAGAGCAAGAGATCCAAATATGGCCCAGATGCTGGGAGTAGCAGGTAGGACCTTTAAGATAACTCTAATCAGTATGTTAAAAGATCTAGTGGAAAAGACAGACAATATACAGATTGCTAATTTCAGCAATGAGATGGAAATTCCAATAAGCATCAAATACAACTGGACTACATTTAAAAAAAAAAATACAGTATCAGAAAGGAAGAGTTACTTCTACAACCTCATCAGTAAACTCAGCACAGCTGAGGAAGGAGTCAGTGAACTTGAAGACAAATAAATAGAAATTATCCAAACTGAACATAAACAGAAAATAAAACGAGTGAAAATTGAAAGAAAAAAAAGACAGTACATCCAGGAGCTTTGGGACAATATCAGTTTAACATACCTATAATTGATGCAAAAGCAAGAAAGGAGATGAAACAAACAAAATATTTAAAAAGAAAGTGGCTAAGAATTCTCTGAAAATAACGATAATGAAAGACATTAAATCCCAAGCTAAAGAATATCAGAGAGGGCTTCCCTGGTGGCGCAGTGGTTGGGAGTCTGCCTGCCAATGCAGGGGACACGGGTTCGAGCCCTGGTCTGGGAGGATCCCACATGCCGCGGAGCGGCTGGGCCCGTGAGCCACAGTTACTGAGCCTGCGCGTCTGGAGCCTGTGCTCCGCAACAAGAGAGGCCGCGATGAAGAGAGGCCCCCACTTGCCACAACTAGAGAAAGCCCTCGCACAGAGACGAAGACCCAACACAGCCATAAATAAATAAATAAATTTTAAAAAATACGTTTAAAAAAAAAAGAATAGAGAAAACTAGAAAGAAACCACACACACACGCACACCTACATACATCATTTTCAAACTGCTGAAAACTATAGAGAAAGGGAAAATCTTGTAGTCAGCCAGAGAAAAGAGATATTACAGAGAAGAAAAGATAGGAATTTTAGTAGACTTGCAACCCTTATGTCTTATGTAACATCTTTAAAATACTAAAAAAATAGCCTGATCTCAGAAATTTATAGCAGGGTTGGCAAACTATAGTGCACTGGCCAAATTCATACCACTGCCTGTTTTTGTAAAGAAAGTTTTCTTGTAAAACTTCCATTCATTTATTTTCTACGGCTGCTTTTCACAACAATACAGAGTTGAGTGGTTGTAAGAGAGTATATGGATCACAAAGCCTAAATGTTTACTAAGAGGCCCTTTACAGAAAGAGTTTACCCATCCCTAATTTATACAATTAATTGCTTGTATTAGGAAAGTTTGAAAAATTTCAAATAAATAATCTAAGCTTCTACTATAAGACATCAGAAAAAGAAGCAAATTAAATCCAAAGCAAGCAGAAAGAACATAATAAAGGTAACGTATAATCCAGCACAAATCATTTGGGATGTAATCTGCTTCCAAACCTTCTCATGTGTTTGTTGACAGGATTCAATTCCTTGAGGGTGGTTGGACTGAGGGCCTTCTAACAATGGCAGTTTGATCAAAGTCACCAACAGAGAGAGTCATCTGGCGAGATGGAAGTCACAATCTTTTTAACATAATCACAGACGTGAATCCCATCCCCTTTGCCATATCCTATTGTTTAGAAGCAAGTCAGTCCCAGCTCAGACTCAAGGGGAAGGGATTACAGGAGTGTGTGGATACCAGGAATGGGGATCTTGGGAGCCATGTCAGAAGTCTGCCTACCGTGTGTGAGGATCAAATCAATGAAAGCAAAAGGTTTAGCAAAACATCTCACACTACTCAAACAGCCATTTTTATCCCAGGAGTAAATGAACTAATGAATGAATCAGTGGTTCTGCAGTTAGCCGAGTTACCACTAGATGGTGCTGCATCCTTCATAGCTTCTGTCATTAAAGTGGGTCAGAGATTTTGAACGCAGGAGCCACCAACAGAAACCAGAAGTAAAAGAACATTCAAAAATGATAAAATAAACAAGGATACATCTTAAAAACAGAAGCATTAAGCACCTTTGCAGAACTCTTGGATCTCTAGTGCTCTTGCAAAACCTGTTTGGCTTTTTTCTTCCAGAGTAAACCATAAACCATGCAAACAAAACTAAAAACTCCATTCAGCCTCACTGATGATCAAGATTTCTCACTCAGATATTTAGCCAGCCCTAATTTAAGTTGTCTTTTTTTTTTTTTTTTTTAATTTGGCCCCCAGAGGCTTGGATGCTTTTGTATTTGCTTTTTGAAATATAATGACTGTTATAGTTTCTAAATCAAAGCAATGTAAAATATGCTTGTTGTAGAAAATTTGGAAACTACTGAAAAGAATGAGGAAAGCTGAAAACAATCCTAATCCCTCACTCAGAAATATTTTGGTATATCTCTTCTGCTTTTCCCTCTTCTCTCTCTCCTCTCAAGTATTTTCTGAAAACATAATTTGGGTGGACTAAATCTCTGCTTTGGTAAATCAGAGATGCTGCAGTTTACATGAAACTGCATGATGAATGAAACAAAGTAACATTTAGGATTCTATGGGCAGAGATTCCAGTGAGAACCCTGTCACTTGCCAGCTGTGTGAACTTCACCTTTCTGAGACTCAGTTTCCTGATACCTAAATATGTCTGTATTTCAGAGATACTAAAAGGATACAATGAGCTAATGTTCAGGGCCCAGGAGAGTGACTCAATTTTAAATGCTGCATAAAAAAGGATTACGTTTTGTTTGCAAATAACTCTTCTTTCCAATAGCTACAATTTTTTTTCATCTCTTATTATAATGACCAAATCTTCTGACAAATCTCAAAAGGTATATTTACATGTAATTATGTGTTAAGAGTAACTAATGCATAATTAATTACAATTAAGTATAATCGAGTGTTAACTCATGTTGGGTTCCAGATTTTACCTTAGTCTGTTACCATCGTGTGCATATTTGGTAAAAGATAGATGGACTTATCTTGTTGATCTTGCATGCTTCCACCTCACTATTCTAACAGAATGTTATTTCTAGAAATGGGGTTGGATTTTTTTGAACTGATTTTTATCACCTACTAAAAGAATCATGTTTTTACTGTTATACGTATTGAATGTAAACTATTGACAGATTTTCTAGTATTAAATCATCTGAATTTCTGGAACGATCAGAATTTTGAGTTGCTTCCTTTAATAATTTTTTTAAAAGATTTCCTCGTTCTGATTTTTTATTATTTTTGTTTTTAATTGTGATAAAGTACACATAACAAAACCATATCTTCTTAGCCATTTTAAAAGTGTAGAGTTCAGTAATGTTAAGTACATTCACATTATTGTGTAGCCAATCTTCAGAACTCTTTTCATCTTGCAAAATTAAAATTCTACACCCATTAAACAATTCCCCAGGGCCCGCCTCCCCAGGCCCTGACAACCAGCATTCTACTTTCTGTCTCTATGCATTTGACTAGTCTAGGTACCTCACATAATTCAAATCTTTCAGTATTTCTCTTGTGACTGGCTTATTTCACTTAGCATAATGTCATCAAGGTTCAGACATCAGTAGCACGTGTCATAATTTTTTCCCATTTAAAGGCAAAATAGTATTCCTTTGTGTGTATATATTACATTTTGTGTATCCAGTTACCCATCGACAGACACTCGAGCTGCTACCACATTTTGGCTCTTATAAATAATGCTCCTATGAATATGGATGTACAGAGACTTCTTTGAAACCCTGCTGACAATTCTTTTGGGTATTTACCCAAAGTGGGACTGTTGGATTGTATGGTGATTCTATTTTTGTTTTTGAGGAAGAGCCATGCTGTTTTCCATAGTGGCTGCACCATTTTACATTCTCACCAACAATGTACAAGGGTTCTGATTTCTCCACATCTTTGCCAACACTTGCTACTTTCTGTTTTTGGTAGTAGCTATCCTAATGGGTCAGGTGGTATCTCATTGTGGTTTTAATTTGCATTTCCTCTAATGCATTATAAATATACTTTTTATTTTAGAACAATGTTACACATACCGAATTATTTCAAAGATAGTGCAGAGTTCCCTTACACTCCACACCCAGTTTCCTCTATTATTGACCTCTTACATTGTATGGTACATTTTTCACAGTTAATGAACCAATATTGATACACTATTATTAACTAACGTCCATACTTTATTCATATTTCCTTAGTTTTCCCCTAATGTCTTTTTTTTCTTTGTCAGGACCCCATCCCAGATACCACACTACATTTAATTTTCATGTCTCCTTAGGCTCTTCTCGGCTGTGACAGTTTCTCAGACTTTCCTTATTTTCGATGACCTTCCTGGTTTTGTGGCGTACTGGTCAGGTGTGTAGAAAGTCCCTCAGCTGGGACTTGTCTGATGTTTTTCTCATGATAAAATCAGGGTAAAATGTTTTTGGAAGGAAGACCACAGGGGTAGAGTCCCTTCTCATCATATCATATCAAGGGTACATACTATCAGTATGACTTCCTATGATGTTGTTAACTTTGATCACATCTTAAAAATAGTGTTTGGCAGAAATTTTTTAAAAACTTTTATTAGTATCTTATTTACAATAGTGCTATTGTAACAATATACATAAATAAGATCGGTTTATACTCTATTTTGGATAATCTCACATTTAGATGCTGATTTTATGATAGCTAAATATAGTGATTTGAATACTTTTCCATCTTTTTCTGGAAGATATTATCTAACATGGGGATTATTATTAATTTATAAAAACTGTTTAGCACCTGAGCCTTTTGTTGGTAAACACCTCTTGAAATATTTCTCCTAGTTGTTATCTCATTCTATTCCTCCTTTAGTCAAGTTTGATCATTTTTATTTCCCAGAAAATTATACATTGTTTTCAGGTTTTCGAATGTATTGCTATAAATTATAAATGGTATTCTTTTATATATTTTATTTTTTGTATCTGTTTTTACAGTATATTTTTTACTTGTTCTTAATTTAACATTTTTTCTTGAGTAAATTTATTATGTTATTTACTTATCTTTTTCCCCTCCATGGAAATAAACTCTTATAGCTCTTGAACCTTTCACTTCTACTGTGTATTAAGCTTTCTCCTTCAATAATCTCTGCCTTTATCTGTATTATTTACCACTTCTGATCCTTTATTATTTTCTACTTCCAAAATTTAAAATTTGAACAGTATTTATTTTTACTACATTTTTTAATTTTTTTTATAAGATCTTATTTTTATTTTTTAGTTATAAATTAAATCAGGAATAAATCATTATGTTCAATGACTTGCTTTTGAAAACAGTTTTAGCCATTTAAAATGTTTTCACATATTTACCATTTACATTTTTATTGTGGTAAGAATATTTAACATGAGATCTAGCCTCTTAAATTTTAAAAAAATTTTGCTACAACATTGAACATAAGATCTACCCCGTTAGCAAATTTTAAGCATAAAATACAGTATTACTGACTGTAGGCACTATGCTGTACAGTAGATTTCTAGAACTTATTCATTTTGCAAAAGTGAAACTTTGTACTAAAACTCTCCGTCTCCCCCTCATTCCTGTCCTCTGGCAGCCACCATTCTCCACTCCCTGCTTCCATGAATTTGACTATTTTAGGTTCCACATGTAAGTGAGATCGTGCAGTATTTGTCTTTCTGCTTCTGGCTTATTTCACTCAGCATAATGTCCTCCAGGTTCATCCAAGTTGTCATATGTGCAGGATTTCATTCTTTTTTAAGGCTGTGGTATCAGTTGTAATGACTTCTCTTTCATTTCTGATTTTATTTATTTGAGTCTTTTCTTGTTTTGCCTTGGTTAGTTTAGCTAGGAGTTCATCGATTTTGTTTATCTTTTCAAAAAACCAACTCTTAGTTTCATCAATTTTTTCCCTTGCTTTTATTCTCTATTTTATTTATTTCTTCTCCAATCTTCCTTTCCTTCCTTCTGCTAACTTTGGGCTTAGTTTGTTCTTCTTTTCCTAGTTTCCTGCAGTGTAAAGTTAGGTTGTGTATTTGAGATCTTCTTTTTTAATTTAATGTAAGCATTTATCACTATAAACTACCTTCTTGGTACTGTTTTTGCTGATCCCATAAATTTTGGTATGTTGTGTTTTCATTTTTGCTTATTATAAAGGACACAACTCAGGAAGAGCAAAATGGAAGAGAAGCATTGGGCAAGGGGGCGGTGGTGACTGGTGCTCAGTCCCCTCTCTGACAGGCCACCCTTCCAGCACCTTGAGGTGGTCACCAACCTGGAAGTTCTCTGACCCCCATAGTTTAGGAATCTTTTATGGAGGCTTGATCACATAGGTATGATCCCTGGAGAATATGGGGTGGGGTTGAAAGTTCCAAGCTTCTGATCTCGGCTTGGTCTTACTGGTGACCACTGGATCCTGAAGCTATCCAGGAGCCCACCAGAAGTTGCCTTATTAGAACAAAAGCCACTGTTATCATCCAGGAAATTCCAAGGAATTTAGGACCTCTGTGTAGGACACTCCTAACACCCCATCACTCAGGAGATTATAAGAGTCTTAGGAGGTCTATGTAGGAACCAGGGGTAGAGACCATATGTATTTCTTATTATGTCACACATAGAAACCAGGTTTTCCTGCATATTATCATGAACATAGTGCAGTCTCCTAAAATCTTCTGCATCTTCCTTTATACATCAAAATTTGGTCCTTTGTCCTAGGAATCTGCATTTTTAAACACATACCCCCCCCCACTAAGTGATACTTATGATATTAAATTTTAAAGAGTCACTGCTATGAATGTTCTCCCCAGAAAATGCAATAGTAACAAATCACAAAATATTTCATATATTTTCAAGAGGTTGGCAGACCTGAGATGTCCATTCATGGGTGCTTTAGACATCTGTGAACGCCAGGTCCAGAGCACCTGAGTAAAGACTAGAGTCATCTTCCAATACATTAGACTTTTCTTTTATGTATGAAAAAGACTGAATACATGTTTGCTTTAATTCTGGAAACATAGGACAGTACTGCATACATTTCATCAGAAATACACATATTATACTGTACCATTGTGCAGTACTGTTTACAGTATCAGTACTGTTGTATAATGCAGTGAACTAGAAAGTAAAGATAGAGGCATTCACACTTACAAACCTTACAATGCAGTTGGAGGAAAGCAAGTCACAAATATCAAACAATAAATAGCACTACAACGTAGTCAATTCTGGGTTGCATGGAGACAAGCCTGGGATTGTTGAGGGCAGAGCGTCACTGAGACTTTCCAAGGAAGGCATTCCATAGGCCTGAACACCCGCTAAGCTGACCCCAGGAAGAAAGTTGGGATTTTGCACAAGTGGAGAGAGGGAGAACGCTTTGAATGTGCTTCAATTTTCATTCTACTAAAGTGTTTTAATACAGACACTTTATGTAGCAGGCAGTGGAAAGTAATGCTGGGGATGGGGGCAGGGGCGGTGTCGTAAATAAAAGCCAGATTGTAGACGGCCTTGAATGTCAGGCCTCACCAGGTCAGTAATTTCCTCAGCCTTGGACGTTATTTTGTGGCTGTGCAGAACAAAATATTAATAAACGTGTGAGAGAACGATTGTCACTACCAAAGAATGGAAATACACTTCTTACCATGGCAGAGAGAAAGCAAACATTACGTGGAATAGCAACGCATCCAACCCAGCACAAAGCAGGTTTTTGTAATTCATCATAACCTGAGTGTTTTATCATTCACTTTTGACAAGAAGAGGGGGAAAAGGACTAAGCAAGAGCAGAGCTGTTTCTGATGATTTACTGATCAAAGCCAATTAGGATAGTTCTGGTTGAATTGGAACTCTGATTGAGTTTCTCTGAAATTACTTTTCAAAGTAAAGAAAACAAGCGTGAGTATGTGCAATGCTGAATTTTCTACTTGTTAGTCCATAAAATAACTAAAAATCACTCCCTCATCTCCGCTGGGCTTCAAAGTGGGACTTTTGAAGTGCAAAAATCAAGTGAATCGTAGACCTGAAATGCAAAGCTTTTTTGCAGCTCTTTTGTCTTTCGTTTGAAGATCCCAGCATACTTTTCACACAATAGACTGAATCAAATCTTCCTCTGGGCTCGGTATTTTTATCTGAGCTGCTGTATGGCTCTGAACAAATGTCAGGTCTAGAGAGTGTGTGTATGTGTCTCTTGAATCAAAACTTTAAAATAGTGTAATAATGAAATAGATCAAAGGAATGGATGCTGAAGAAACAGTCCCATGCACTATGCTGTACACATACGCGTCTTAATAAACAAAATAATCACCAGTGGTAGAACCATGTGCATCTGATGTCATTAAGGTTGGGGGGTGGCCAATGTAAAAGACATAACACATTTTTATAATTCTTGTGGGAAAATGTGTTTTAACCATTTTGCATTAAAATATTTCAGAAATATATTACACATTTTCTTGCATTTCTGGGTGGAAAAGTTTGCATGCACTTACGTATTTTATTGATGACTTTTGTTATTGATTTATGTTATGTCATTGTCCTATGCGATGAGGCCTTAAGATAGATATTGATTTTGTTCCTATTTTCAGTGTCTCCCAAGTGCTATACTGTCCTATATTATTTTATGCCAGCTCATTGTATTATTTTCCTTGGAGGCAGCATGACTTAGAAGAAAAGGAAAAGGCTCATCTCGGGAGTTAGGCAGATTGGGGCAATCTGCCCACCAATCACCCCTTGGCTCAGTTTCATCATCTGTGAAATGAAGGTAGCAACACACTCTGTCGTTGCTGAAATAATGAAATGTCCACATAGCTGAGACCCTTCACGCAGTGCCTGGAACAGACCTTGGGCTCCATCTACTCACATTCACTGTCCAGCTCTCAACTCTCATTTCTTGTGGCTAAAAATATACGTGGTAGCTTCCCCTTTTCTTTTCCTGGATACTGGATAATCAAGCTTATTTTAATTGTGTCTAAAATCATAATAAATGGTGAACAAGGGCCTGAGGACATAGTTAATAAATTTGCAATCTCTGTTTTTAAACATAGACACTTTTAGAATATATCTTCATGATTATGTTCTGGATGGTTGAGATCACTTCCAGTGACCTCTGGAAACGTGAAATTTAACTGTAATCAACTCAGAGTAAATTATGGATACCAAAAAAGCCTAACTACCTTCTTGAGCAAATAAAAATGGAGGTAGGAGATTCTGGCAAGACAGGCAGTGCTGGGTAAGCCCCTAGCAGGACCTGGACCTACAAGCTTAGAACAACTGTCTCATGGATTCCTTGTAGCAGCCTTCTAAGGGACATACTGCTCTCTCCTTTGTACAGATTTTAAAAGCTGTGACAAGGTTATGAAGATGTTGGAGCTTATTATATTCAGCATGTTCTCTGCCTATATTATTTCCTTAGCAGTGATGCATACAGCATGTCTTTTACTTAGAAATGATGAAAGAATCTCAGGGCTAAAAAAATCATTAGAGACTCCCTCTTGCGAGAGCACCAGAATCACAACTGGCTGCTGGACAATCATCGACAGGAAGACACTGGACTTCACCAAGGAGGATACCCCACGTCCAAGGACAGAGGAGAAGCCACAGTGAGACGGTAGGAGGGGCGCAATCAGAGTAAAATCAAATCCCATAACTGCTGGGTGGGTGACTCACAGACTGGCGAGCACTTATACCACAGAAGTCCACCCACTGGAGTGAAAGTTCTGAGCCCCACGTCAGGCTTCCCAACCTGGGGGTCCGGCAACGGGAGGAGGAATTCATAGAGAATCAGACTTTGAAGCCTAGTGGGAATTGATTGCAGGACTTCGACAGGACTGGGGGAAACAGAGAACCCACTCTTGGAGGGCGTACACAAAATAGTGTGTGCATCGGGACCCAGGGGAAGGAGCAGTGACCCTGGGGGAGACTGAACCAGACATAACTGCTGGTGTTGGGGGGTCTCCTGCAGAGGCGGGGGCTGGCTCTGTTTCACCGTGGGGACAAGGACACTGGCAGCGGAGGTTCTGGGAAGTACTCCTTGGCGTGAGCCCTCCCAGAGTCTGCCATTAGCCCCACCAAAGAGCCCGGATAGGCTCCAGTGTTGGGTTGCCTCAGGCAAAACAACCAACAGGGAGGGAACCCAGTGCCACCCAGCAACAGTCAAGTGGATTAAAGCTTTACAGAGCTCTGACCGCCACAGCAACAGTCAGCTCTACCCACCTCCAGAGCCTCCCATCAAGCCTCTTAGATAGCCTCAACCACCAGAGGGCAGACAGCAGAAGCAAGAACAACTACAGTCCTGCAGCCTGTGGAACAGAAACCACATTTACAGAAAGATAGACAAGATGAAAAGGCAGAGGGCTATATACCAGATGAAGGAACAAGAAAAAACCCCAGAAAAACAACTAAATGAAGTGGAGATAGGCAACCTTCCAGAAAAAGAATTCAGAATAATGATAGTGAAGATGATCCAGGACCTTGGAATAAGAATGGAGGCAAAGATTGAGAAGATGCAAGAAATGATTAACAAAGACCTAGAAGAATTAAAGAACAAACAAACAGAGATGACCAATACAATAACTGAAATGAAAACTACACTAGAAGGAATCAATAGTAGAATAACTGAGGCAGAAGAACGGATAAGTGACCTGGAAGACAGAATGGTGGAATTCACTGCTGCGGAACAGACTAAAGAAAAAAGAATGAAAAGAAATGAAGACAGCCTAAGAGACCTCTGGGACAACATTAAACGCAACAACATTCGCATTATAGGGGTCCCAGAAGGAGAAGAGAGAGAGAAAGGACCAGAGAAAATATTTGAAGAGATTATAGTCGAAAACTTCCCTAACATGGGAAAGGAAATAGCCACCCAAGTCCAGGAAGCGCAGAGAGTCCCATACAGGATAAACCCAAGGAGAAGCACGCCGAGACACATAGTAATCAAAGTGGCAAAAATTAAAGACAAAGAAAAATTATTGAAAGCAGCAAGGGAAAAACGACAAATAACATACAAGGGAACTCCCATAAGGTTAACAGCTGATTTGTCAGCAGAAACTCTACAAGCCAGAAGGGAGTGGCATGATATACTTAAAGTGATGAAAGGGAAGAACCTACAACCAAGATTACTCTACCCGGCAAGGATCTCATTTAGATTTGATGGAGAAATCAAAAGCTTTACAGACAAGCAAAAGCTAAGAGAATTCAGCACCACCAAACCAGCTCTACAACAAATGTTAAAGGAACTTCTCTAAGTGGGAAACACAAGAGAAGAAAAGGACCTACAAAAACAAACCCAAAACAATTAAGAAAATGGTCATAGGAACATACATATCGATAATTACCTTAAACATGAATGGATTAAATGCTCCAGCCAAAAGACACAGGCTTGCTGAATGGATACAAAAACAAGACCCATATATATGCTGTCTACAAGAGACCCACTTTAGACCTAGGGACACATACAGACTGAAAGTGAGGGGATGGAAAAAGATATTCCATGCAAATGGAAATCAAAAGAAAGCTGGAGTAGCTATACTCATATCAGATAAAATAGACTTTAAAATAAAGAATGTTACAAGAGACAAGGAAGGACACTACATAATGATCAAGGGATCAATCCAAGAAGAAGATATAACAATTATAAATATATATGCACCCAACATAGGAGCACCTCCTTACATAAGGCAATTGCTAACAGCTATAAAAGAGGAAATTGATAGTAACACAATAATAGTGGGGGACTTTAACACCTCACTTACACCAATGGACAGATCATCCAAAATGAAAATAAATAAGGAAACAGAAGCTTTAAATGACACAATAGACCAGATAGATTTAATTGATATTTATAGGACATTCCATCCAAAAACAGCAGATTACACGTTCTTCTCAAGTGCGCACGGAACATTCTCCAGGATAGATCACATCTTGGGTCACAAATCAAGCCTCAGTAAATTTAAGAAAATTGAAATCATATCAAGCATCTTTTCTGACCACAACGCTATGAGATTAGAAATGAATTACAGGGGAAAAAGCATAAAAAACACAAACACATGGAGGCTAAACAATACGTTACTAAATAACCAAGAGATTACTGAAGAAATCAAAGAGGAAATCAAAAAATACCTAGAGACAAATGACAATGAAAACACGACAACCCAAAACCTATGGGATGCTGCAAAAGCAGTTCTAAGAGGGAAGTTTATAGCTATACAAGCCTACCTAAAGAAACAAGAAAAATCTCAAGTAAACAATCTAACCTTACACCTAAAGAAACTAGAGAAAGAAGAACAAACAAAACCCAAAGTTAGCAGAAGGAAAGAAATCATAAAGATCAGAGCAGAAATAAATGAAATAGAAACAAAGAAAACAATAGGAAAGATCAATAAAACTAAAAGCTGGTTCTTTGAGAAGATAAACAAAATTGATAAGCCATTAGCCAGACTCATCAAGAAAAAGAGGGAGAGGACTCAAATCAATAAAATCAGAAATGAAAAAGGAGAAGTTACAACAGACACCGCAGAAATACAAAGCATCCTAAGAGACTACTACAAGCAACTTTATGCCAATAAAATGGACAACCTGGAAGAAATGGACAAATTCTTAGAAAGGTATAACCTTCCAAGACTGAACCAGGAAGAAGCAGAAAATATGAACAGACCAATCACAAGTAATGAAATTGAAACTGTGATTAAAAATCTTCCAACAAACAAAAGTCCAGGACCAGATGGCTTCACAGGTGAATTCTATCAAACATTTAGCGAAGAGCTAACACCTATCCTTCTCAAACTCTTCCAAAAAATTGCAGAGGAAGGAACACTCCCAAACTCATTCTATGAGGCCACCATCACCCTGATACCAAAACCAGACAAAGACACTACAAAAAAAGAAAATTACAGACCAATATCACTGATGAATATAGATTTAAAAATCCTCAACAAAATACTAGCAAACAGAATCCAACAACACATTAAAAGGATCATACACCACGATCAAGTGGGATTTATCCCAGGAATGCAAGGATTCTTCAATATACGCAAATCAATCAATGTGATACACCATATTAACAAATTGAAGAATAAAAACCATATGATCATCTCAATAGATGCAGAAAAAGCTTTTGACAAAATTCAACACCCATTTATGATAAAAACTCTCCAGAAAGTAGGCATAGAGGGAACCTACCTCAACATAATAAAGGCCATATATGACAAACCCACAGCAAACATCATTCTCAACGGTGAAAAACTGAAAGCATTTCCTCTAAGATCAGGAACGAGACAAGGATGTCCACTCTCACCACTATTATTCAACATAGTTCTGGAAGTCCTAGCCACGGCAATCAGAGAAGAAAAAGAAATAAAAGGAATACAAATTGGAAAAGAAGAAGTAAAACTGTCACTGTTTGCGGATGACATGATACTATACATAGAGAATCCTAAAACTGCCACCAGAAAACTGCTAGAGCTAATTAATGAATATGGTAAAGTTGCAGGATACAAAATTAATGCACAGAAATCTCTTGCATTCCTATACACTAATGATGAAAAATCTGAAAGAGAAATTATGGAAACACTCCCATTTACCATTGCAACAAAGAGAATAAAATACCTAGGAATAAACCTACCTAGGGAGACAAAAGACCTGTATGCAGAAAACTATAAGACACTGATGAAAGAAATTAAAGATGATACCAACAGATGGAGAGATATACCATGTTCTTGGATTGGAAGAATCAACATTGTGAAAATGACTATACTACCCAAAGCAATCTACAGATTCAATGCAATCCCTATCAAATTACCAATGGCATTTTTTACAGAGCTAGAAAAAATCATCTTAAAATTTGTATGGAGACACAAAAGACCCCGAATAGCCAAAGCAGTCTTGAGGGAAAAAAACGGAGCTGGAGGAATCAGACTCCCTGACTTCAGACTATACTACAAAGCTACAGTAATCAAGACAATATGGTACTGGCACAAAAACAGAAACATAGATCAATGGAACAAGATAGAAAGCCCAGAGATAAACCCACGCACCTATGGTCAACTAATCTATGACAAAGGAGGCAAAGATATACGATGGAGAAAAGACAGTCTCTTCAATAAGTGGTGCTGGGAAAACTGGACAGCTACATGTAAAAGAATGAAATTAGAATACTCCCTAACACCATACACAAAAATAAACTCAAAATGGATTACAGACCTAAATGTAAGACCGGACACTATAAAACTCTTAGAGGAAAACATAGGAAGAACACTCTTTGACATAAATCACAGCAAGATCTTTTTTGATCCACCTCCTAGAGTAATGGAAATAAAAACAAAAATAAACAAATGGGACCTAATGAAACTTCAAAGCTTTTGCACAGCAAAGGAAACCATAAACAAGACGAAAAGACAACCCTCAGAATGGGAGAAAATATTTGCAAACGAATCAGCGGACAAAGGATTAATCTCCAAAATATATAAACAGCTCATTCAGCTCAATATTAAAGAAACAAACACCCCAATCCAAAAATGGGCAGAAGACCTAAATAGACATTTCTCCAAAGAAGACATACAGACGGCCAAGAAGCACATGAAAAGATGCTCAACATCACTCATTATTAGAGAAATGCAAATCAAAACTACAAAGAGGTATCACCTCACACCAATTAGAATGGGCATCATCAGAAAATCTACAAACAACAAATGCTGGAGAGGGTGTGGAGAAAAGGGAACCCTCTTGCACTGTTGGCGGGAATGTAAATTGATACAGCCACTATGGAGAACAATATGGAGGTTCCTTAAAAAACTAAAAATAGAATTACCATATGACCCAGCAATCCCACTACTGGGCATATACCCAGAGAAAACTGTAATTCAAAAAGACACATGCACCCGAATGTTCATTGCAGCACTATTTACAATAGCCAGGTCATGGAAGCAACCTAAATGCCCATCAACAGACGAATGGATAAAGAAGTTGTGGTACATATATACAATGGAATATTACTCAGCCATAAAAAGGAACGAAATTGAGTCATTTGTTGAGACGTGGATGAATCTAGAGACTGTCATACCGAGTGAAGTAAGTCAGAAAGAGAAAAACAAATATTGTATATTAACGCATGTATGTGGAACCTAGAAAAATGGTACAGATGAGCCGGTTTGCAGGGCAGAAGTTGAGACACAGATGTAGAGAACAGACATATGGACACCAAGGGGGGAAAACTGCGGTGGGGTGGGGATAGTGGTGTGCTGAATTGGGCGATTGGGATTGACATGTATACACTGATGTGTATAAAATTGATGACTGATAAGAACCTGCAGTATAAACAAACAAACAAAACAACTAATACTAAACTTTCATTGGGTTATTTGTATGGAAATATGTTAATATAAATGTTTCAGACATTACATGAAATTTCTAAAAATCTTGTATGTTCTGGTATAATGTTATAAGTCATAATCCTAGTTATTACTTTAAAATGTATATCTCAGAAATAACTAATTTTCTTGTCAACTGCATTATTATGAACTTTCATCAAATCTTTAACCGTGGTCATTTTTAAGTCTTTTGTCATTTACAGACAGTTCTGGGTGTAGTCTGATGCTTTTGTAAATATGTTCCTATAAAAGGGTTTCATCTTCAGGAAATTCATGGAAAAGACTCTGACAAGTACAGGTTTCTGGTACCTGACTGTACTGCTGAACTTAATGAATAAGCATTTTCAGAACTCTAATGAAAAACTGATGAGCTCATAAAAGTGCTAACAAAAGATCAAGATGAAAAAAAAAAATTAATTACATGGGACTGAGTGAACTGATGAGGATGAGTATAATTTTTGTGACTTTCTGGTTGAATTTAAAAAAAAGAAAAAATCCCACAAGAACTCAGAGGCAAAGAATATACAAATCAATTTTCACTGCAAAGTAAAGGAGCTGTTGCAGTGGAGGATTACTGGACTGAATGTCAATATTATGACATAGTATGAGTGTGTTTCATGTTTGGTAATTGCAATCATTGTTGCTTTTGTTGTGGTCATCCATGTACAATGCTTGGTGTCAGTCTATTTATCTCTTGTAAAAATAAAATACAGTGTGTGTGGAAAAAAAAAAAATCATTAGAGGCCACTGAACTCTATAGCCCATCTTTTCTTTAATTTCCTGTGTAACATCCATGCTGAATGGCAATCCTTTCTAAATGTGCACATCTTCAAGGTCAGGAAACTTCCTGTCTCTCAAGACAGCTGATTCTATGCTTTGCAGCATCTATTACTAGGAGATTCTGTGTAGTGAGCATGAATATAACATCCTATGGCATCTTACCATTGGTGTCACTTTTCCCTGGTAGGACCAAACAAAAAATTTCATGGGATGGACTTTCAGCTCCATGCACACCCTTCTGATGTGCCCTAGTACCCGCTTTTCTCTGGGTTAAATATCCTCATTTTCTTCAAGAATTTCTCTAGTGACATGATTTCAATTGTAATATATTACAATTATAACAGCTTTCCTTACTGGATTGTGCATGTTTTAACTTTTCCCATTAAAGGATTCAAAACAATAAAAATATTTTGAGATCAAATCTGGAATTTGAGAGGGATTATCATTTTCTTTTCCCTAGATACTATCATTCCCTGTGAAAGCCCCAAAGCCACATAAAATTTTGGAAGCTACATCACCATGGATCCATACTTCAAAGATAAATTGGGATAATATGTATGAAAGTAAACCATAAACTGTAATACACTCTATAAATGTTAATAATAATTATTATTGATTGTTATTAAGTTTATTAACAGTTGAAGCTCCTATGTCTTCAGCTGATAAACTATGTCTCCTCCAATTTTGTGGCTGCTTAATCTCAAGTGAAAAGAGTTAACTCTTCTCCTCAGCTCATGGGAAACTGTCTTGTCTGGTTTGCATGGGAATCTTGGCTTGCCTGTTTTATTTCTACTCTCTTCTATTCCTGCCTCTATCCGCTGTTCATTTTTTTCTTCCCTCCTTTTGGAAATCTCAGTAATATATTAGACATATAGACATTAATTTGCATGTATTCACGTAATGTTTTCTAAATCTGCATGTATTGTGTTAAAATCCTCATTTTATTTCTCTTTTTTTTTGTCAAGTGCCATGTTATTTAGCTCTATCTGTGGTGCTGGGTTTACATCTGTTTCTAACTGTAATACACATTTTCAGGCTATACATCCCACTGTTTTCTTTAATCCTCATTCTCATGTCCTATCCAGTTTTTTATGCACTCTTCTCAGGCTTGTTTAAATTTTAATAAAATTTAAGGTAAGGACAAAATGTACAAGTTTACATTTTTCTTTGATAAAGTTCCTTTTAGAGTACATTATTCTTGCCTATACAGATCTTTCTTGATCCTGATAAGTGTAACATCTTCAGTTAGGATGCTTTTGGATAAAAAGAAAATACACACCTGATAATGAATTATAAATTCAGGAAAATCTATTATTTTTAGGAAAATTTAGGATTCATATTCTCAGTATCCTGCCATGTGTTTTGAACGTATCTCCCATGGCTGTAGCATGTTTAATGCAGTTCCGGGAACACATCTGTACAAGACGACGTCAGACTAAAGGGGCATGTCTTTTCGTATTAGCAAGGAAAGCCCTTCCCAGAGTCCCTCTAGCAGAGCTCCCTCAGGCCCTGTTGCCCAGGACTGGGTCACATGCCCATGACCCAGCTGTAAAGGAGGATGTGAAAGAATATATTTGTCATTTGCATCATTTATGGTGGTGTTACTGAACCCAGGTTCCGCTGCTGGCCACTCATAAGCCAATAATTCGAGAGGCAAGTGTCAGTAGAAAGGAAAGTTGCTTAAATCAGAAAAGCCAGCAATCTGGGGAGAAGGTGGACTCGTGTCTAGAGACCAACTCTGAAGATTCTGCTCAGCCATGATGGTTTTTTTTTAAATTAGTTTTTATAGGAGCGTAGTTGATTTACAATGTTGTGTTAGTTTCAGTTGTGCAGCAAAGTGAATCAGTTATACATATACATACATCCACTCTTCTTTTGATTCTATTCCCATATAGGTCATTACAGAGTATTGAGTAGAGCTCCCTGTGCTATAAAGTAGGTCCTTATTAGTTATCTATTTTACATATAGTAGTGTGTATATGTCAATCCCAATCTACCAATGTATCCCTCTCCTCTTCTTTCCCCCTTGGTAACCATAAGTTTGTTTTCTACATCTGTGACTCTATTTCTGTTTTGTAAATAGGTTCATTTGTACCACTTTTTTTAGATTCCACATATAAGCGATATCATACGATATTTGTCTTTCTCCGTCTGACTTACTTCACTCAGTATGACAATCTTTAGGTCCATTCATGTTGCTGCAAATGGCATTATTTTGTTCTTTTTTATGGTTGAGTAATATTCCATTGTATATATGTATCACATCTTCTTTATCCATTCCTCTGTTGATAGACATTTAGGTTGCTTCCATGTCCTGGCTATTGTAAATAGTGCTGCAATGAACATTGCAGTACATGTATGTTTTCAAATTAAGGTTTCCTCCAGATACATGCCCAGGAGTGGGATTGCTGGATTATATAGTAGCTCTATTTTTAGTGTTTTAAGGAAACTCTGTACTGTTCTCCATAGTGGCTGTATCAATGTACATTCCCACCACAGTGTAGGAAGGTTCCATTTTCTCCACACCTTCTCCAGCATTTATTGTTTGTAGATTTTTTGATCATGGCCGTTCTGACTGGTGTGAGGTGATATCTCATTTTAGTTTTGATTTGCATTTCTCTAATAATTAGTGATGTTGAGCATCTTTTCATGTTCATCTCGGCTACCTGTATGTCTTCTTTGGAGAAATGTCTATTTAGATCTTCTGCCCATTTTTTGACTGGGTTATTTGCTTTTTTGATATTGAGCTGCATGAGCTGTTTGTATATTTTGGAGATTAATCCCTTGTTGGTTGCTTCATTTGCAAATATTTTCTCCCATTTTGTGAGTTGTCTTTTCATTTTGTTTATGGTTTCCTTTGCTGTGCAAAAGCTTTTAAGGTTAATTAGGTCCCATTTTTTATTTTTGTTTTTATTTTCATTACTCTAGGAGGTAGATCAAAAAAGATGTTGCTGCGATTTATGTCAGAGAGTGTTCTGCCTATGTTTTCCTCTAAGAGTTTTATAGTGTCTGGCCTTACATTTAGGTCTTTAATCCATTTTGAGTTTATTTTTGTGTATGGTGTTGGAGAATGTTCTAATTTCATTCTTTTACATGTAGCTGTCCAGCTTTTGCAGCACCACTTATTGAAGAGACTGTCTTTTTCTCCACTGTATATTCTTGCCTCGTTTGTCATAGATTAGGTGACCATAGGTGCGTGGGTTTATCTCTGAACTTTCTATCCTGTTCCCTTGATCTATATTTCTGTTTTTGTGCCAGTACCATACTGTTTTGATGACTGTAGCTTTGTAGTATAGTCTGAAGTCAGGGAGCCTGATTCCTCCAGCTCCAGTTTTCTTTCTCAAGATTGCTTTGGCTATTTGGGGTCTTTTGTGTTCCCATACAAATTGTAAAATTTTTTGTTCCAATTCTGTGGAAAATGCCATTGGTAATTTGATAGGGATTGCATTGAATCTGTAGATTGCTTTGTGTAGTATAGTCATTTTCACCATGTTGGTTCTTCCAGTCCGAGAACCTGGTCTATCTCTCTATCTGTTTGTGTCATCTTTGATTTCTTTCATTAGCATCTTATAGTTTTCTGAGTACAGGTCTTTTGCCTCCTTAGGTAGGTTTATTCCTAGGTATTTTATTCTTTTTGATGTGATGGTAAATGGAATTGTTTCCTTAATTTCTCTGTCTGATCTTTCATTGTTAGTGTATAGGAATGCAAGTGATTTCTGTGTATTAATTGTGTATCCTACAACTTTACCAAATTCATTGATAAGCTCTAGTAGTTTTCTGGTAGCATCTTCAGGATTTTCTATGTATAGTATCATGTCATCTGCAAACAGTGACAATTTTACTTCTTCTTTTCCTATTTGGATTCCTTTTATTTCTTTTTTTTCTCTGATTGCCGTGGCTAGGGCTTCCAAAACTATGTTGAATAAAAATGGTGAGAGTGGACATCCTTGTCTTGTTCCTGATCTTAGTGGAAATGCTTTCAGCTTTTCACCATTGAGAATGATGTTGGCTGTGGGTTTGTCATATATGACCTTTATTATGTTGAGTTATGTTCCCCCTGTGCCCACTTTCTGGAGCGTTTTTATCATGAATGGATGTTGAATTTTGTCAAAAGCTTTTTCTGTATCTACTGAGATGATCATATGGTTTTTATTCTTCAGTTTGTTAATGTGGTGTATCACATTGATTGATTTGCATATATTGAAGAATCATTGCATCCCTGGGATAAATCCCACTTGGTCATAGTGTATGATCCTTTTAATGTGTTGTTGGATTCATTTTGCTAGTATTTTGTTGAGGATTTTTGTGTCTATGTTCATCAGTGATAGCAGCCTGTAATTTTCTTTTTTTGTGATGTCTCTGCCTGGTTTTGGTATCAGGGTGATGGTGGCCTCCTGGAATGAGCTTGGGAGTGTTCCTGCCTCTGCAACTTTTTGGAAGAGTTTGAGAAGGATAGGTGTTAGCTCATCTCTAAATGTTTGATAGAATTCGCTTGTGACACCATCTGGTCCTGGACTTTTGTCTGCTGGAAGTTTTTTAATCACAGTTTCAATTTCAGTACTTGTGATTGGTCTCTTCATATTTTCTATTTCTTCCTTGTTCAGTCTTGGAAAGTTGTACCTTTCTAGGAATTTGCCTACTTCTTCTAGATTGTCCATTTTATTGGCATATAGTTGCTTGTAGTAGACTCTTGTGAACCTTTGTATTTCTGTGGTGTCAGTTGTAACTTCTCCTTTTTTATTTCTAACTTTATTTATTTGAGTCTTCTCCCTTTTTTTCTTGTTGAGTCTGACTAAAGGTTTATCAATTCTGTTTATCTTCTCAGAGAACCAGCTTTTAGTTTCATTGATCTTTGCTCTTGTTTTCTTCGTGTCTATTTCATTTATTTCTTCTCTGAGCCCTGATGGTTTTTAAAAGGAAAAATGGTGGGGGTGGGGTGGATAAGTGAAGAATCTCAGTGAATCATCAAGGTAGGAGTTTGGGTTTTGCATCATTCTCCATCAAGTGATGGCTGGGTGACTCTCTCTTCAGATGTTATCTTACCCATGTGACCAGCCTGCAGGAGTCCTTAGGGGCTCTTGGGGGTAGAGAGCTAATCATTCTTTAACTACTTAATTCTTCATTCTTACTTCTTTTTATCTAGGAAAAGAATCAACAAGTTAGACAAGGCATGGTGTGCAATCAGGAGAGCATAAGTCAAAAGTTAGTTTTAATTGCTTAGTAATCTCATTCCTATAGTTAGGTTTTTAAGGTTAGAGGGGGACAGAAATGGGTAAACAGGAAAGGGGGAAAAGATCTGCTTTCAGTGGAGGCATGTTCTCCCCATAAGGAAGGTGGGTGGGATGAGTTGGGGAAGTGACTGCTGGGTTGGACCATCATTTCTGCTTCAGAGCAGTCATTATCTTTAACAAGTTCATGTTGCCTGCAAATTTGGTAAGCCTTCTATATTTTTATCCAAGTCATTTATGCTCAAGTTCACCTATTCATTACACACACACACACAAACACACACACACACACACTCACACACACACTACTGAAACTATTTTAAAATACTACTATTCCCCAAGCAATTATAGTTCCCATTTTGTTCACACAAAGTAACTGTTTAATAGGCTTTATTATGTTCACTTTATAGATAAACTTCAACTTAAAAAAAATAGCTACTCGCCTAGGTTCTCCTAGTCTAGTATCAAAGTTGGCATTTGAAAATCAGTTTTCAAGGCTCCTGTTCCCTGTTTATTCTACTTCATTATCCTGGCTCCCTGATGATTGCTGGAAACGTCTCTCTGAGCTGATCCATTGATCGGAACTCTGAATATGTTGCTTGTCTTCCCCACCCCATCCTCACCTCTAGCCCCCATGGCCTAGCTTTGTCCTGCAGTCCCCAAGGCCCCCGTCTGCCCAGCTCTCCCTAGGGCTGTAAACTTGGCCAACCTGTGTGCCCCGTGAAGCAGAACCCAGGCTCCTTTTACCCACCATCCTATTTCCAGCACTGCTAAAAGGTTGAATGAATAATAAATGATTGGAGCACATTTGTCTAGCACAGGTCACAGGTAAAAGGTGAACCAATGACAAACGAGTGAAGAAGTACACTACTGCAAGGACGCCGGCTTTGTCTCTTTCCTGCCTCCCTCGCCACCTGGTTTCCACCACAGCTCACCAGGCTTAGATCCATGGCAGATTTTTAAGGCTTGGTGATGTCTCACCCTGTACTGCCCGAGTAAAAGCTCTGCACATCCTCAGGTCTGCCTCTCAGAAAATGTTAAAAAAAAATGTCAAGCACCAATTACTCTAAGTACATCCCAAACACCTCGCCTGTTCAAATTGTTCTGTTGTACAAAATCAAATACCATTGTATTTAAGACGAGTAGAGCATGGTTATTTTTTCATAGAGAGTGGAATTTAAGCCTGAGAGCATCGTACAAATAACTCTTTTGCCACAGTCTGTTAAGTCTAATGAAAACCCCTGCTGTTTTCTTGATTTCTCTTTTCCAATTCCAGGCATAGATATTCAATGGATTTGAAGTTGCCATGAATTTCTTAACTGCTATTCAAAAGCAAAACAGAACAAAAAAGAGTTAAAACAAAACCAAAAAACAGCATTTCTGTTGTGAAGAAAAATATAAAACCAAGCTCTAATTTTCCATAATAGAAGTTACCAAAAATGGCAATCTGTCCGTAGAGTCCCCCAAAACTCATTTTTCTGTGATAAAAATGTCAGTGTTCACTCTTGTGACTTAAAAAGGGGAGCCCCCATGTGTAAGTAGGGACTAAGAATGTCACAAGTCTGCTTGGTAAGCAGCACAAACGGGTCTTACACTAAGCCCCACGGATCTGGCACCCAAACTAAGTCCTCACACTCTCTGCCTGAAAGAAGGTGACACACTTTTGGAAATGGAAGAAAATCATCAGAAACTGGTCCTGTCAACCTAGTAGGTGTTTGGATGGATATCTCTTTTTCTACAGAAAAATGTTTGGAGCCAGGACACAAGGTTTTCACATTTTAATGGTGGTGCTCATAGGTAACTCACTCTTTTCTTATTACTTGTATAAGGTAATTGGTACCATTGTTAGAGTTTTTAAGATGTTTATTTAGCAACTACTATTAATGTTATATTAGATATTACTATCAACTGAAAATTAGAAGTTTTGAGAAACAGAAAGTAATGAGTAAAGAAAATACTTATGCAAGGAGTCCTTGGACTTTAATTTTTTCTTGATTTCTATTTATTAAAATAAAAAAAACCCACCTAAGTCAATTAAAATAGAGAAAGATGAAACTTGTATATATATAGGTTTTTGTAGAAATAGTTTTCTGATAACTTCATTAACCATGACTTTCAATAAAGTGGGAATATAGCAAGGTCATTTTAATAGCCCATGATATTTATATTAAACATAAAGTCTGTCCTTTTTATCCATTAAGATAATTTATTCTGATGTAAATATGGGATATTCCAGGTAATAGGACTTTTCCCTATCCTGATTATTTTTTGAAATGCAATCTTATCATAGAATCAGATATGCAAATAAAAGAATTTTAGAAAAATAAAAAGAGTGACCCTTTTGAATTAAATGAATTGACTTCACATAAACAAAATAACAGTCAGCTTCAAGCAATCCACCTCATACTATAAATACATGGACATAAATAACCAATTCATTGTCAACTAAAATACCCAATTAAGAAGACTGAATGACACAGGTAATCCCACAAATATTGCCTAATCCTTTTATCTTGATTGACAGCAGATCTTCTTTGCTGAGCCAGTCAAATAGCCAATAAAAGAAGTTTCAATCTTTCTTCCTACTTTAGTTTTCCGGGTCCATCAAATAAATATGTCTAACCTTATTTTATGTTGGAGATGTCAACAGAACAGATTTTAAACAAAGTAAAAGCATAAATTACTGTGTATCATTCTACTTTTAATATCTAATTCTTCTTATTTTCTTCAGACTATTGACCTAAATACGGGCTTTCTCTCCTTATTTTTTTTTTTCCTCCATGAAGGTAAAATTTAAAACTAGTTTCTCTGTTTATATTTAAAGAAAATACATAATCAAGTGATTGATAGTTATGTTGTGAAAGATTAAATATATAAATTTTAGGAATTACAAGATAAAATACTGTAAGCAAACGTAAAGAAAGTATCACCCTCTGTACTTATTTGCTGACCAATGATAAATGAAAGGGTACTGTAAATTATAAAGGAATAAATGTCTGATACTAGGCCCCCATAATCTTAGGTGTGGACAATTTTAACAACTGTCTAGCATCTTCCTGTCTCTGGTTTCTTCCCACTTCACTCTGTTACAGATCCCTGTGGGATTGGTCTTTACAAGAAACCACTTTGGTCTTCCATCCAACAACTACGTTTATTCCCCACTGCCTTCCAAAAATAAGTAAACAAATTAATTTTTAAAAAATAATTAAAAACTCCCTAAATTCCAGACCTTCTTCACTCTGGCTACATTTAATCTTTCTGACTTGCTTTTCCTAGGTAAATCCTCCATCCCAACTAGATTGCCAAACGCACTGTCACCTCAAAATGGCGTATGGTTTTCCATGAAAGCGTTTTTGTGTGTTCAGTGACTTCCGCCGATCTTTGTCATACTTGAAAACCTATCTAAAATCCTATCACTACAAAATCTGCCCAGCCCAGCCCAGCCTGAAGAGCTCGCTCTCTCTCCAGAGCAGCTGGAGTCACTTGGAATCCGTTATACACTGTTCAGTGTCCTCTTCAGTGTTGTCTTGATTTACACTATTATTTAATTTTTGACAAATTTGTCTTGCTTTTCCATTAAACTCACTGAGGGCAAGGACCAGTTTTTATTCCATGTTATCCACAGTATTCTATACACAGTAGATATGTAATCAGCATTTGTTTACTGATGTAATTTAAAATTTTGAGTTTTCTTAAGATTTGTGATGATTTCTTATTCAGTGCTTTTTCTTTAAAACTTGGCTAAATCTTCTCTAATGTTCCCTGAGTTTGATCCTCACATATTTTCCATACACTCATTGAGAACCTGCCGTAGACAGTGCATTTTCTGTATTGTCAGTGTATTTCTGTATTTCCATTATGCTGTAAGCATATAGAGGTCAGGTCTGTCTCTTCTGCTTTGCCTCTCTTACAATCCTCTGTGAGGGTCGGGTACAGAGTCAGGATTTTGTAAATTTAAGAAGACAGTAAATTAAAGTTTCAACTAAGAGGTCAAAATATGGTTGCTGTCAGGAACCAAAGTGAATAATGAGAGACTATAGTGCAGAAAGTCAAAATCAAGACAGATGACAGACTTTAGGCTTTTGAAATGTTTGCTCATTTCAAGTGTACGTGAAAACTCTTGAGAGGCAGTTATTTTTTTTTTTAAGAGTTAATTTTTTAATTTATTTTTGGCTGTGTTGGGTCTTCGTTGCTGTGAGCGGGCTTTCTCTAGTTGTGGCGAGCGGGGGCTACTCTTCGTTGCGGTGCATGGGCCTCTCCTCGCGGTGGCTTCTCTTGTTGCAGAGCACGGGCTCTAGGCGCGCGGCCTCAGTAGTTGTGGCACATGGGCTCAGCAGTCATGGCTTGCGGGCTCTAGAGTGCAGACTCAGTAGCTGTGGCGCACGGGCTTAGTTGATCCGCGGCATGTGGGATCTTCCCGGACCAGGGATCAAACCCGTCTCCCCTGCATTGGCAGGCGGATTCCTATCTCCTGCACCACCAGGGAAGCCCTTGAGAGGCAGTTTGAAGGAGTGAGTCTGTGCAGAGTTTTCTCTGGAGACTTGCTACTGTGCCGAGCTGTAGCCCGGCCCTCAAGTGTAGGGTTGGGAGCTACATTGTAACCCCAACGAGTGGGAGCAGCTTCAAGGAGACTCCAGTCTCACCTAAATTTGGGGAGAGAGGGGGAAGGGCAACTTAGACTAGATTCTCCACCTACCTGAGGAATATAAAAGGTTTTTAAGGAAGTTTATTGTAATTAAGAGTCTGTACCATTTGTGTGAGATGAACCCAAAGAGGGTTCACATTTGTTTTAAAGCTTATACCCCTTACCCATTCACAACTCTGCTACTTTTACTTTACCTTAGAAAGAGATGTCAATATAGACATTTTTCAGGGTTAATAAAATTAACTTATCACAAAGATTTTTTTACACATGGAGCTGTAAGTTTATATTTGAAAGTAACCCTCTGAAAACCAGCCAACATCCTTACAAAAAACTTTTGCTGCTGTATCTGCTAGAACTACCAAAAAAACATAGTTTCATCTTTGTGCATCTGTGGAGATCTGACCTAAGACCATACTTCCTCTCCCCCACGCCCACCCTTTAAAGAAATATGTATTTTTATCTAGAATGATCCTTAAATAGTGTCTGCATTTTTTTAACATCTTTATTGGAGTATGATTACTTTACAATGTTGTGTTAGTTTCTGCTGTATAGCAAAGTGAATCAGCTATACGTATACATATATCCCCATATCTCCTCCCTCTTGCATCTCCCTCCCACCCTCCCTATCCCATGCCTCTAGGTGGGTCACAAAGCACGAGCTCATCTCCCTGTGCTTTGTGGCTGCTTCCCACTAGCTATCTATTTTACATTTGGTAGTGTATATACGTCCATGCCACTCTCTCACTTCATCCCAGCTTACCCTTCCCCCTCCCCGTGTCCTCAAGTCCATTCTATACATCTGCGTCTTTATTCCTGTCCTGCCCGTAGGTTCTTCAGAACAATTTTTTTTTTAGCATACGGTATTTTTTTTTTCTCTTTCTGACTTACTTCACTCTGTATGTCACACTCTAGGTCCATTCACCTCACTACAAATAACTCAATTTCGTTTCATTTTGTGGCTGAGTAATATTCCATCTTTATCCATTCATCTGTCGATGGACACTTAGGTTGCTTCCATGTCCTGGCTATTGTAAATAGTGCTGCAATGAACATTGTAGTACATAACTCTTGGAATTATGGTTTTCTCAGGGTATATGCCCAGTAGTGGGATTGCTTGGTCATATGATAGTTCTATTTTTAGTTTTTTAAGGAACCTCCATACCATTCTCCATAGTGGCTGTATCAATTTACATTCCCACCAACAGTGCAAGAGGGTTCCCCTTTTCTCCACACCCTCTCCAGCATTTATTGTTTGTAGATTTTTTTGATGATGGCCATTCTGACTGGTGTGAGGTGATACCTCCTTGTAGTTTTGATTTGCATTTCTCTAATGATTAGTGATGTTGAGCATCCTTTCATGTGTTTGTTGGCAATCTGTATATCTTCTTTGGAGAAATGTCTATTTAGGTCTTCTTCCCATTTTTGGATTGGGTTGTTTGTTTTTTTGATATTGAGCTGCATGAACTGCTTGTATATTTTGGAGATTAATCCTTTGTCAGTTGCTTCACTTGCAAATATTTTCTCCCCTGCTGAGGGTTGGCTTTTCATTTTGTTTATGGTTTCCTTTGCTGTGCAAAAGCTTTCAAATTTCATTAGGTCCCATTTGTTTATTTTTGTTTTTATTTCCATTTCTCTAGGAGGTGGGTCAAAAAGGATCTTGCTGTGATTTATGTCATAGAGTGTTCTGCCTATGTTTTCCTCTAAGAGTTTGATAGTGTCTGGCCTTACATTTAGGTCTTTAACCATTTTGAGTTTATTTTTGTGTATGGTGTTGGAGAGTGTTCTAATTTCATTCTTTTACATGTAGCTGTCCAGTTTTCCCAGCACCACTTATTGAAGAGACTGTCTTTTTCTCCATTGTATATTCGTGCCTCGTTTATCAAAGATAAGATGACCATATGTGCCTGGGTTTATACTGGGCCTTCTATCCTGTTCCATTGATCGATATTTCTGTATTTGTGCAGTACCATACTGTCTTGATTACTGTAGCTTTGTAGTATAGTCTGAAGTCAGGGAGCCTGATTCCTCCAGCTCTGTTTTTCTTTCACAAGATTGCTTTGGCTATTCGGGGCCTTTTGTGTTCCCATACAAATTGTGACATTTTTTGTTCTAGTTCTGTGAAAAATGCCATTGGTAGTTTGATAGGGATTGCACTGAATCTGTAGATTGCTTTGGGTAGTAGAGTCATTTTCACAATGTTGATTCTTCCAATCCAAGATCATGGTATATCTCTCCATCTGTTTGTATCATCTTTAATTTCTTTCACCAGTGTCTTATAGTTTTCTGCATACAGGTCTTTTGTCTCTTTAGGTAGGTTTATTCCTAGGTATATTATTCTTTTTGTTGTAATGGCAAATGGGAGTGTTTCCTTAATTTCTCTTTCAGATTTTTCATCATTAGGCTATAGGAGTGCAAGAGATTTCTGTGCATTAACTTTGTATCCTGCTACTTTACCAAATTCATTGATTAGCTCTAGTAGTTTTCTGGTAGCATCTTTAGGATTCTCTATGTATAGTATCATGTCATCTGCAAACAGTGACAGCTTTACTTCTTCTTTTCCTATTTGGATTCCTTTTATTTCTTTTTCTTCTCTGATTGCTGTGTCTAAAACTTCCAAAACTATGTTGAATAATAGTAGTGAGAGTGGGCAACCTTGTCTTGTTCCTGATCTTAGTGGAAGTGGTTTCAGTTTTTCACCATTGGGAACGATGTTGGCTGTGGGTTTGTCATATATGGCCTTTATTATGTTGAGGTAAGTTCCCTCTATTCCTACTTTCTGGAGAGTTTTTATCATAAATGGGTGTGGAATTTTATCAAAAGCTTTTTCTGCATCTATTGAGATGATTATATGGTTTTTCTCCTTCAGTTTGTTAATATGGTGTGTCACATTGATTGATTTGCGTATATTGAAGAATCCTTGCATTCCTGGGATAAACCCCACTTGATCATGGTGTATGATCCTTTAAATGTGCTGCTGGATTCTGTTTGTTAGTATTTTGTTGTGGATTTTTGCATCTATATTCATCAATGATATTGGCCTGTAGTTTTCTTTTTTTGTAACATCTTTCTCTGGTTTTGGTATCAGGGTGATGGTGGCCTTATAGAATGAGTTTGGGAGTGTTCCTCCTTCTCCTGTATTTTGAAAGAGTTTGAGAAGGATAGGTGTTTGCTCTTCTCTAAATGTTTGATAGAATTTGCCTTTGAAGCCATCTGGTCCTGGGCTTTTGTTTGTTGGGGAAGATTTTTAATCACAGTTTCAATTTCAGTGCTTGTGATTCATCTGTTTATATTTTCTATTTCTTCCTGGTTCAGTCTTGGAAGGTTTTGCTTTTCTAAGAATTTGTCAATTTCTTCCAGGTTGTCCACTTTATTGGCATAGAGTTGCTTGTAGTAATGTCTCATGATCCTTTGTATTTCTGCAGTGTCAGTTGTTACTTCTCCTTTTTCATTTCTAATTCTGTTGATTTGAGTCTTCTCCCTCTTTTTCTTGATGAGTCTGGCTAATGGTTTATCAATTTTGTTTATCTTCTCAAAGAACCAGGTTTTAGTTTTATTGATCTTTGCTATTGTTTCCTTCATTTCTTTTCCACTTATTTTTGATCTGATCTTTATGATTTCTTTCCTTCTGCTAACTTTGGGGGTTTTTTTTGTTCTTCTTTTCTAATTGCTTTAGGTGTAAGGTTAGGTTGTTTATTTGAGATTTTTCTTGTTTCTTGAGGTAGGATTGTATTGCTATAAACTTCCCTCTTAGAACTGCTTTTGCTGCATCCCATAGGTTTTGGGCCATCGTGTTTTCATTGTCCTTTGTTTCTAGGTATTTTTTGATTTCCTCTTTGATTTCTTCAGTGATCTCTTGGTTATTTAGTAGCGTATTGTTTAGCCTCCATGTGTTTGTATTTTTTACAGTTTTTTTCTTGTAATTGATATCTAGTCTCACAGTGTTGTGGTCAGAAAAGATACTTGGTACGATTTCAATTTTCTTAAATTTACCAAGGCTTGATTTCTGACCAAAGGTCACAAATCCATGATCTAGGATAGGTCCATGATCTATCCTGGAGAATGTTCCATGAGCACTTGAGAAGAAAGTGTAATCTGCTGTTTTTGGATGGAATGTCCTATAAATATCAATTAAGTCCATCTCATTTACTGTATCATTTAAAGCTTGTGTTTCCTTATTTGTTTTCATTTTGGTTGACCTGTCCATTGGTGAAAGTGAGGTGTTAAAGTCCCCTACTATTATTGTGTTGCCGTCCATTTCCCCTTTTTTGCCTGTTAGCATTTGCCTTATGTATTGAGGTGCTCCTATGTTGGGTGCATAAATATTTACAGTTGTTATATCTTCTTGCATTGATCCCTTGATCATTATGTAGTGTCCTTCTTTGTCTCTTGTAATAGTCTTTATTTTAAAGTCTATTTTTTCTGATATGAGAATTGCTACTCCAGCTTTCTTTTGATTTCCATTTGTATGGAATATCTTCTTCCATCCCCTCACTTTCAGTCTGTATGTATCCCTAGGTCTGAAGTGGGTCTCTTTTAGACAGCATGTATATGGGTCTTGTTTTTGTATCCATTCAGCCAGTTTATGTCTTTTGGTTGGAGCATTTAATCCATTTACATTTAAGGTAATTATTGATATGTATGTTCCTATTATCATTTTCTTAATTATTTTGCGTTTGTTATTGTAGGTGTTTTCCTTCTCTTGTGTTTCCCGCTTAGAGAAGTTCCTTTAGCATTTGTTGTAGAGCTGGATTGGTGGTGCTGAATTCTCTTAGCTTTTGCTTGTCTGTAAAGGTTTTAATTTCTCCAGTGAATCTGAATAAGATCCTTGCTGGGTAGAGTAATCTTGGTTGTAGGTTTTTCCCTTTCATCGCTTTAAATATGTCCTACCACTCCCTTCTGGCTTGCAGAGTTTCTGCTGAACGATCAGCTGTTACCCTTATGAGGATTCCCTTGTATGTTATTTGTTGCTTTTCCCTTGCTACTTTTAATATTTTTTCTTTGTATTTAATTTTTGATAGTTTTATTAATAAGTTTCTCGGCATATTTCTCTTTGGTTTTATCCTCTATGGGACTCTCTGCACTTCCTGGACTTGATTGACTATTTCCTTTCCCATATTAGGGAAGTTTTCAACTATAATCTCTTCAAATATTTTCTCAGTCCCTTTCTTTTTCTCTTCTTCTTCTGGGACCCCTATAATTTGAATGTTGGTAGGTTTAATGTTGTCCCAGAGGTCTCTGAGACTGTCCTCATTTCTTTTCATTCTTTTTTCTTTATTCTGCTCTGCAGTAGTTATTTCCACTATTTTATCTTCCAGGTCACTTATCCTTTCTTCTGCCTCAGTTATTCTGCTATTGAGTCCTTCTAGAGAGTTTTTAATTTCATTTATTGTGTTGTTCATCATTGTTTGTTTGCTCCTTAGTTCTTCTAGGTCCTTGTTAAATGTTTCTTGTGTTTTCTCCATTCTATTTACAAGATTTTGGATCATCTTTACTATCATTACTCTGAATTCTTTTTCAGGTAGACTGCCTATTTCCTCTTCATTTGTTTGGTCTGGTGGGTTTTTACCTTGTTCCTTTATCTGCTGCATATTTCTCTGTCTTCTCATTTTGCTTAACTTACTGTGTTTGGGTTCTCCTTTTCACAGGCTACAGGTTTGTAGTTCCCTTTTTTTTTTTTGGTGTCTGCCCTCAGTGGGTAAGGTTGGTTCAGTGGGTTGTTTAGGCATCCTGATGGAGGGGACTGGTGCCTGTGTTCTGGTAGATGAGGCTGGATCTTTTCTTTCTGGTGGGCAGGACCATGTCCGGTGGTGTGTTTTGGGGTGTCTGTGACCTTATTATGATTTTAGGCAGCCTCTCTGCTAATGGGTGGGTTTGTGTTCCTTTCTTGCTAGTTGTTTGGCATCAGGTGTCCAGCTCTGGAGCTTGCTGGTCGTTGAGTGGAGCTGGGTCTTAGTGTTGAGATGGAGATATCTGGGAGAGCTCTCACCGATTGATATTACGTGGGGCCAGGAGGTCTCTGGTGGTCCAATGTCCTGAACTCAGCTCTCCCACCTCAGAATCTCAGGCCTGACACCCAGCCAGAGCACCAAGACCCTGTCAGCCACACAGCTTTTGGGAAATCTGAGGTCTTCTGCCAGCATTCAGTAGGTGTTCTGTAGGAGTTGTTCCACATGTAGATGTATTTTTGATGTATTTGTGGGGAGGAAGGTGATCTCCACGTCTTACTCCTCTGCCATCTTGAAGGTCCTCTATCTGTCTGCATATTTTAGAAAAATGCTAGAGACATTATATGTATGCCATTACAAAAGTATTAGGAGGCCTATGTATTCTACTGTTTACTATTGCATTAACCTGCACAAAGTTTATGCATTTTTTAATGCATTTTTCTCTTCTTTCTAAGCTCTGTATTCTTGTAAGCTAACATTTCCTGAATGGTTTCTTCTCTCCTCCCTCCCTCCTTTTATTCTCCTTTTTTTTTTTTCCTTTCATCTTTCCTTCTCTTTCTTTCTTTTTCAGAAACCACGTTATCTATTTATAGGTGTTTCAAATTCTTGAACTGTTGGGTGGTCTGCAATTTGGCCCTCTAATGACTCTGGGCTTTCATGGCCTGGTTTTATCTGTACCACATGATTTTATTTCATCAGAACTTCATGTATTTGGACAGTAATAAACAACACAGAGTCTAAGCAGTTCTGAAAAGTCTTTTCAAAAAAAAGAAAAAGCTGAAAGGGTGTGACTGCTCACCTGGGGTAGCAGGAAAGAGAGAGAAGGAAGGGGAATTGCTGCTGGGCTGGGCTGGGCTTTGCTGGGCTGTGCTGGGCTGGGCAGCAGCCATGCTCCCCTCCACCTGCAGGGCAGAGGCCCGTGGACCTGGGGTCCTTGGGGAATCACGGGAGGAGTGTCAGTCAGTGGTCAGTGTAAAACGGGTCCTGGTCCCCCTCAGAAGGGGCAGGAAGAACAACAGACAGAGTTGGTGATGTCAAGTAAACCTCAGGAAACCAATGAGGAAGGGGCTGGGGGAGGGACAATGTGAGAACAAGGCCTGCTGGCTGGAGTCTCAGCTGGAGCGATGGACCAGGGAGCTCCAAGGACCCCACAAAGAGCCCCGGGATAAAAGTCACCTTGAAACACCTGTCAGTCTCAGAGAGAGTGGAGCCAATTAACACCAGCACCAGTCAGGGGAAACTTTCTGAACCCTTCTGACACTCAGGCAGAAGTCTGGAGGTGGGGAGGGGAGGGAAAAAAGAAGGGGGAACCCTTCCTGGTCCTTTTTCAAGACAGCTTGAAGTCGACCTAACAGACAAAGAAAAAAGATTCAATTCCAAAGTGCACTGAAACTTACATTTCTTATGACTGGCCATCCTACTCATTATAGGTCTTTAAAATGTGATCTTAAGACTATTATTAATCAAGACTGAACAGAAAAGACTTGGGGTCTGTGGGAGATCTTATCCCCCATTAAATATGTTTAAAGGCACAATGGGTGGGCAAAAAGAGTTTTTCTTCAATTATAACTCATGAGCTGTTCAGCATTCCTCTTAATTAAATGCTTACGGATTGATTTTTTTGTGTTTTGAAAATCAAATTTAAGTAAACTATCTTCTAATACAGAAGTTTGAACTTTTCGTAAGTTCAGTTAAATGAAACTTGCATTCTAACATTCCTTTAAAATATAGCCTGTAATTTCTGTGTCGGTTCTGTTGCCTATGAGGATGATTATAGATCACATAAATCAGTTTGATTTAGTTTTATTTTTTCTACTCATCCAGCTTTTTATAACACACATATGCACAGCACTGTGCAGGGACTGTGGGAGACTCTAAGATTGTAACACGTTCCCTCCTTTCACAGAGCTTGAAATACTTTTGGATTAACAAAGATTGTATGAAAGTAATCCAAGTAAAGTAAAATATAAGTACAGGAGGGTCCAATCAAGGGTCTAAATGTATGGTACATAAATGGCTGTGGGCAAAAATTAACATTGGGTAAATTTATCTGAAAATAGACACAAAAAGAGCACTTTGGGCTCTGGATTGGATCAGGTTAAATGCAGTATAAAAATTTTAATCACCTTACAAAGGTCATCATTAATCAATTCATACAAAAATTAATTACCGAGTGCCAAACGTTAGCCAGGCATCGTGCTGTGGTTTAGACATACGTTGGTAAATCAAACAGCTTCCCTTCCCTCGTGAAGAGCGTGATCTAATGAGATTCCAGCCTAATATGCTGTCCAAGTAAATCTCTCATTATGTAAAGTTATGCAATTTGTGGGTCATTCCGTATGCCCACACTTTCTAAATAGTCTCTCTCAATGATGACAGTGCTATTTGATTTTGTCATGTGAGGGTAATTTCTTTGGTTATTACTTTTTAATTACAGCCAACACTTACTGAGAAGTCACTTATATGTCAAGCAATGTTATGAGCATCTTACGTGTCTTTACTCACTTAACCTTTAAAAAGCCCTGTGATAGAGGTACTATTTTTAACCCCATTTTATAGATCAGAAGACCTAGACACAAAAAATAACTGTAACCTGCTCACTGCCTAGCTGGGATTCAGATCCAACATTATCAATATAGGAGCCTTTAGTTAAATTTATGAAGCACACATTTAGGCGTGGAGTTAAATGGGAAAATAGGACAGACATGTTAGTAATAACAAAAAACAAGAATGCACTAAATTATCAATTAAAAAACAGAAAGTGTCAGACTGGATTTTAAAAACCAGATTGTAGAGGTGCTTTGGAGTTTAGACGTCAATCTTTCTAAGCCTCAGTGTTGTCTGTGAAAGAGAGCTAAGCCTATCTGCCTTGAAAACCTCGGGAGATTGCTGTAAACACAAACACATAGCGTGGATGATGGTGCTGTCGAAGCCACAGAGTCCTATACATGTGTCAGTTTTTGTTAACACTATTTGTTCATTTGAACTTCATTAAAAAGCAATAGCCGTCACTCTTAAAAAGTGTTATAGTTCTTTTTGTTACCTGGATTAAATGAATTCTAACAATTCTCTAATTAGATACCTTTTTTTGACTTAGAACCAGGAAAAAGAGTAAAAGAAAATAAAGAAACTAGAAACCAGAACGTGTTATTGGATAGATTTCATGGTTTATACTAGACTTGTGGCGAGGAGGTTATGGGACCTTCCATTCTCCTCAGAAGCCCTCCACAGAGAGAGTTGTCTGGACTGTCTGTGTGTCTAGGGATTATGGGCAGGTGCAAAAAATGGAGAAGGCAGATCGCTGTTTCCAAGTAGAATAGAGTGAAATTAGCAGCCCAGGGCAAGATAAACAATATCTGGGAATTAAGTCCCCAAGTAAATAACTTGTGTCTAGCATTGCTCCCAATAGCAATCTATTTCTCTCTCTTTTAAAAAATTTTTTTATTATATTCAGTGTCACATATATATCTGACAATGATAGTTTGAGTCAACCACTCTTTTTGGCAAATAACCTATTTCTAGAGGGAGAATTCAGGGTTCGCCATGACTGCACTTCTGTGCACCATACATGCAGAATGATAGAATCGGTGTCAGCTCCTCAATCTCTGTTCACATTTCACTCTGTTACAGTCCTACACCTGAGCCGGTTCTGCACCTCCAAAAGATTGTACATGAAGATTATGTGAAAGTTCTATTTTTGATCTGAATATATGTAATTTCAATCTATTCTTTATCATCGAACAGGGGTCCACTGTGAAGAGGACGTCGATGAGTGCTCTTCAAGCCCTTGCCAAAACGGTGGTACTTGTGAGAACTTGCCTGGGACTTACACTTGCCGTTGCCCATTTGATAACCGTTCTGGAGCATTTTATGGAGGAAGGGACTGTTCTGATTTGCTCCTCAGCTGTACTGATCACCCTTGTCTAAATAATGGAACATGCATCCCTCACATCCGCAATGGCCAGCATGGATTTGGCTGCCTGTGTCCCTCTGGCTATACTGGGTCACGGTGTGAAACGGTCACCACACTTTCTTTTGAGGGTGATGGCTTCCTGTGGGTCCCAAGTGGCTCAGTGACAGCCAAGGACTCCGGTTGTAAAATAGCCCTCAGGTTTCAGACTGTCCAGCCAGTGGCACTTCTACTTTTCCGAGGTGACAGGGACGTGTTTGTGATACTGGAGCTGCTCAGTGGCTACGTCCACTTATCAATTCAAGTCAGGGATCAGCCAGAGGTGGTCCTGTTCATCTCCCACAACACCAGCGATGGGGAGTGGCATGCAGTGGAGGTGACGTTTGCAGAGGCTGTGAGCCTTGCCTTACTTGACGAGTCTTGCCTGGGGACATGCATCACGAGAGCTCCTTCTCCATTTGGAAGCGATGGGTCAACATGTGCTTTACAAAACTCCTTTTTGGGGGGTTTACCAGAGGGAACAGTCCACAGTGGTGTTGCTCTGCTTAACGTCTATAATAGACCATCCATACCTTCGCTTGTGGGCTGCCTCCAAGATGTTCACCTTGACTCGAATCCCATCACCCCGGAGAACATCTCGTCCGGCTGGTCATTAAATGTCAAGGCAGGCTGCACGAGAAAGGACTGGTGTGAGAGCCAACCCTGTCACAACAGAGGACGCTGCCTCAACTTGTGGCTTAGTTACCAGTGTGATTGCTACCGGCCCTACCGAGGCCGGAGCTGTCACAGAGGTGAGAGGGGCCGGGCGCCAGGAAGGCTGTGCCTCAGAGCAGAGCCGGGACAAAACAGCTGGGCCGCTCCTGCTGGTTATGAATCATCAGGAGCCCTCAGGACTCTGCGGCTGGCTGCCCACTGACAGGAAAATGAAGAGGCTGATGATGTACCTTAATTAAATCTGAGTGGATTCATAGGACACCAGGGTTTCACTCATGCAGAGAAGTGAAAAATAAGCCCATAGCTCCCATCCAAATGGGTTTACATCTTGGTGTTTACAAAATGCTATTACAATTTTACCATTTGTTGTGTATCAGAAATTTATTGTAAATCTTATTTGAAAGAGGAGTGATCTTTTTGGAAAAATAGGACCGTTAGACATGAAACTAGTCAATGCCAAATTCTAGCACAATGCTGCGTGCATAGTAGACTCTCAGTACATAGTTACTTCCTTGCCCTCCTCTCTATGCAATTCACACTAGCTCCAAAATCATGCTTAAGTTTAGCACTTTTATAAACCACCAATTTTATTCAAAGATGTATTTTCCAGAGTTGCATTGGAGAAAACAGGTATTCTACCAACGTGTCTTAAGAAAAAAAGAAAGAAAAAAGTTTAAAAAAAGTAACAACACTGAAACTTGGTAGATGCCATAAACTAATTGATCTGATTTCTCTAGCAAATCAGTTTGAAATGCATTTCAAAATCCTTACTTCCAACATTGTTCCAAAGACTGCTGTTGATAGTGATAAGTACATACCTGTTTCTTTTTATTATTCTCTTGCATTGCAAATGTTGGAAAGGTAATTGCAACAGACTGCTTTGAAGTGCAGCTGTAATTTACCCCAAGATTTGAGAGTAACTTGAAATAGGACAACATCTGGTAAATAGTCTTCTTTGCTTTATATGAAGTAAAATTGAAACCAGTCTTGGTCTATACCCTACTCCGTGTACGAAGGGCTAAGAATTGTTAGAAGCTATTCACGGGTCTCCCCCTGACCACAATATTCATTACAAATCATGGACCCGCTTGACTATGAGGCCTGGCGTCTACTAGCTCTATGTAATATTTTAAAGGGAATGGCAAGTTGTTTTGTGATTTTTTTAAAGGAGAAAAGGGGAGATTATGCTGAAGCAATGTTCACTTTTTGAAGAAAAATTTAATTGACCCAAGGCAATATTTTTACTACATATACAAAATAACAAACAGATGCTGACTCATTTTGACCAGCTTCCAAGTGCAGTGACCCATGAGGTTAATACTGACCGTGGTGATGCTAACTGTCCTGGTAAATAGATTCAAGGGATGCCAATCCAGTGGGTTGTGGTTTTCTTTAATTTATTTTTTCCAACTTGGAAAATCACAGAGTCTTTAAGCCCAGTTCCTGAATTGGTTAGCTGTCCTCTCTCTTCCTCCAGTTTCCTTTTCCCCCTGCTGCCCCCCACCCTTCCACTATTTGAAACTGTTTAATCCTCATGAAAATGCTTAGCTTCAGAAGATATCTTTGTAGGGAGTAAGTTCTGTAAAATCGTCCCTTTCTGAAAATCCTTGGTATAATTTTAAGAAAAGTTATATTTCTCATATCACCTCTTAGTCATAAATTTAAAGTATTTTGTATTTGCTATCATCTTTGAGGAATGTTTGCTGGGGAGTTTATTCCCATCACAAAAGATGCTTGCAAGCTGTAAGGACAACCTGGAATCTTCCTGTCATTGTACATAGATGTTCAGGAGGAGATGGGCTACAAAGTACAAGGCAAACTTCACGCAATTCATGATCCTGGCTCAGCGTTTCCCAAACATGGTACCCATTGCAAGGAACAAGCAGTCTGGATGGAAGATTTAGCTGGCTGACTAAACATGACAGACAGACAGGCTTCCTGTATTTTAAAGTTGATTTTTTAAAAAATGATCAAGTGTCTCAATAAGAAGAGTTCAGAAAAGAGTTTCTCAAAGCTTAGTTCCCAGAGCTGTCTGCAGGGTCATCGCAGTGTATCTTATCGCCCTGGCTGTGTCCAGGAACATGGAGCTTCCAGGATACTGTTCAGGATAAAGGTATCACCGACCTCGTCCCTTCTAGAGAATATTTGATTAAGAGAGGCAATTGACATATGTTTTATCTTCAGTCGTACATCTAAGCTTTGACACTCTTATCTGCTTGGAATTAGAGTTTCTTAGATATAGAAGGAGCTTCACTCCATGACTGAATTTTTTACACTGTTGTGCACCCAAGTGTAGTGGCCCAAACCTCTGCTTCCACACCTTCAGGAATGGGAAACTCACTCACACTCCGTCTTCCCAGAAATCCCCTAGAAGTTGTCTTTTTTGTACTAAAATAATATATGATGACCTATAGCTTCCAGTCATTGGCAGCATTGTAACTCTTGAAGCCAATGTCAACCTTACTTACGTGTCTTCTTCTTGAGAACACAAATATTTGAAGAAAAGTGTCTTGTACTATCTGAGCCATCATTCCTATCATGCTGAACACACCCAGTTTCTTCTAATGTTTTCCACCTGACATCATTTTCAGACACTCCATCAGCCGCTTGCTTGCTCTGGAATACATTTGCTTATCTGGCTCCTAGATGTGCCTGACAGTGAAGAGTGACACAGGACTGGAACCTTCTCATTCCAGAGAACGTTCTCCTGTTCTGCAGCCTAATGTCCCATTGACCTTTGGGCAGCCACCTTCTATGATTGGTTTACTTTGAGTTGTTCTCCCTCTTGGTGCCACAGATTTCTGCTTCTTCCACCCTAAACCAATGAAGTGCACTTAGACCCAAGTGGCTTTTATTTATTGTAAATAAATTTCTTCTCGTTGTAGTCCATCAATCATTAAAACTTGGTTATTTCTTATCCCTATTTGTTATCCCTCTTCATGACACATCAACAACACATACGAGAATCATTCTTTCCGTGTCCACAGACAAGTCATATATGGCGTCAGGTGTTTCTAAAATCATGTAGTAAATCATGTGCTCTGACTACTTGCTTGTGATTTCTGAAGAATAGGACTGCTGGAGAGTCAAGCTTCTGAGAAAAAGAAACAGCTCTGTGTTCTGTCTGTGTTTTCATCTGGATCCACAAAGTGATGCTGCAGGCGTCCCAGGATGACCAGCGGGGACCACCCCTGAGGCAGAGCAATTCTGTGCATATTCCCAAACCTCGGGAACTTCAAGAGCCACATTTTCTTACTGAGCATTTTATCTCATATGAAAGTGCTGCCGTGCATTCAGAGATGTTAGCCTCTTCAAACGGATTGTTACATCTAACAATGCACTTTGAAAGCTACCTGTAGTTGCCTGGAGCAGGTGGTCTCCAAATGCAGATTCAAAATGTAATGTTCCTGTAGGAAATCAAGGCAGAATTCTGAAAATGCAGACTTTTATGCAGAAGGTCTTCAAACACAGATGGTTACCTAAGCAAGCTTCACTATAATTCAGCTAAAATAAAATATGTCCCACCTTTGCTCAAACTTCAGTGGAACCATATGACAACATTTAAACATGCTGGAATGTGCTTTTTTTCTGGTTAGGATTGGGATGTGAAGACTTGAAGACAGCAATATGTTTAAGAAAATGCTTTTGTCAAGTTCATCAGTGATTTCCAGATTGCAAGATTCAGTGGTCATTTTTCAGTCCTCATCTGCCTTGACCTCTCAGCAACAGTTACCACAGTTGAATACCCCCTCTTCCTGAAAACTCTTTCCTCACTAGGCTTATGGGGTGTCACTCTCCCTTCGTTCTCTTTCTGTCTTACTCTTTTATCATCTCCTTTACCTCCACATGTCTGATGCTTAAGGGCTCAGTTCTTGGACCTCTTCTTTTCTCTCTCTAGAGTCACTCTCTTGGTGATCTCTTCCAATCTTAGGGCTTTAAATGCCACATTTACACTGACAAATCCAAAATTACTATGACTAGCCCAGAATGTCTCCCCTGAACCTCTGTATCTAACTGCTGACTAGAAATTTCCACCTGGATATCTAATAGGGCATCTCAAATTTAATATGGAATCTCATTTCTCCCCCAAATCTGTTCCTCCTGTTTTCTTCCCCATCTCTGCAAATGGAAACTCAATGCTTCTAGTTACTTGGACAAAAAGCCTTGGATAGCAACTTCCCCCAGAAAATCCTGTTGGTTCTACCAAAACATTTCCAAAATCTGACCACTTCTCCCCATCTGCACCATGACCACTGATCCCCATCTGCACCATGACCACTGATCCAAGCCACCATCATTTATCTCCTGAATTTCTGCAGTAATATCTCTACTTTCTTCGGGGTTCTGCTAAAATATTACCTTCTCAGAGAGTTCTTCCCTGATGACTCCATTTAAAATGACAGCTCCACTCCCACCCGCAGCTCTCCCTAGTCCCTTTCTCTGCCTGAGTTTTTGTATATCAAAGAACCTATCACCACCTGACAGACTATATAACCTCCACCCAAATGGAATGTAAGCTTTAGGAGTACAAGAACTTTTGTTCCTACTATATCATCAATGATTTTGAAGGTCAGCATTTATTTTTATACTTCTCAAGAGTTTTCTTGTGGTGATGCACATCGATAGCATTGCCACGTCAATGCATTAGAAACCTCTCTGTCCACAGGAAATGTTGGGTGAGTTCAAAACTCAGCTTTGCCCTAGTACTTTGTGCCCCATGCCTCTCCTTCACCCACCCAGGACCACAGAAGGAAAAGTCCTCCTCTTCCTTTGTTCAACTGCCTTGCCTCTTAATATTATTAGGGGTATCTTCCCAAAAGAGGATTTGCAAATCTAATTCTTGGTTTCTGTACTTTACAAGGAACAGTCAGGTTTGATGCCATTCATTTGAGCATGCTCCCAAATAGCAACGATGACGACTGCTCAAACAGTCTGCTTACATGTGTTGCAGGAAGAGCTCTTGCTCCCCAAATTTCTCCAAATCAAGTTGGAATACAGTAGTATCTGATATTCCACGTTTAAGCCCCACCTTTTTAGGGCAGTGAGGAAGAGGTTCAAAAGTTTATCGGTGCAGAAATCTTCTTTCTCTTTGTGATCAGTGGACTTCCACTATAAACTATAAACCAAAATCTAGTTATTTTCAGAATAAAGTAAACTCAGAAGTTCAGAAAGTCAGGGATGGCTTTTCAAATTGTCATTCTATTGAATAAGCCTGTCTTGAACTTTTAAAAATATTAATGTATTTGTGCATATATGTGTGTGTGTGTATATATATATATATGCATTACTTGTGGGTTTTCAGATGTTTCCTCTTTGTCTCTCCTCCTCTATTGAAGCGTATGTGGCAGGCAGATTTGGCCAAGACGACTCCACTGGATATGCTGCTTTCCATCTTGACAAGAGCTACGGAGAGGCCTTCACGCTCTCCATGTTTGTTCGAACACGTCGTCCATCGGGCTTGCTCCTAGCTCTGGAAAACGGCACTTGCCAATACATCCGTGTTTGGCTAGAGCATGGCAGACTAGCAATGCTGACTCCAGGTTCTCCCAAATCATTAGTAAAATTTGTTCTCAGCGATGGAAATGTCCGCTTGATATCTTTGAAAATCAAGCCAAATAGAATCGAACTGTATCAGTCGTCACAAAACCTAGGATTTATTTCTGCTCCTACGTGGAGACTCCAAAGAGGAGATGTCCTCTACATTGGTGGACTGCCTGACAGACAGGAGACTGAAGTTAATGGTGGATTCTTCAAAGGCTGTATTCAAGATATAAGGTTAAACAACGAAAATCTGGAATTCTTCCCAAATTCAACGAGCAATGCAGCCCAAGATGCAGTTCTTGTCAGTGTGACCCAAGGCTGTCCCGGAGACAACCTGTGTGAGGTAGGATTATTCATACCAACTATGTCCATATTGTGTGCTCAAAGTTTCATTTTATTAAATAGATAATTTATTATAACTGTTCTTTGTATGTGAATATGGTGTTACTGACCCACCAGCTGTAGAATAATGCTTCATCCGTACTTTCCCAGCAGGACTCAGGGATTTATGCTGAGCCATGAAAGTACGGCCTTGATCTTATTGCCATTATGGTCCATTTAACCAACCAAGATAACTACATCTTCTACAACCAAATGACTTAAGAATAATTGTATTTTAGTTCCCAGATTCTTAATGGCATCCCAGAGGTTTAACTGAATTAATTCATTTTGAAGATACCATTAACTTTATCTTAAATGCCCACCTACCATTGTTTTGAACATCTACTAAGTGAATAAGGAAAAAAAAATCTGAGAGGTAACTTCCTTCTGGGAGTTGGATTTGAAATTTTCTGTAATATAATTACTCAGAGCCCATGCTTTACTTTGTATATTTTGTATGCTCTTCTGAACGCTAGTTCAATATGTAAATTTGTCAGCTCTGCATGAGTTTTCAGAGGAAAAAAAGGAAAGGCATTTATATCTGTTGAACATTTATTGAACTCCAACTATTGCCATGTACTGGGCTTGCTTCTAAATATATAAAAATGAATCATTGTAGAATTACTATAGGGGCACCTCCAATGTGCCTGGCACTATTTTCCATGGATCAATCCATTTCATTCTGTGGAAGGACTACTGTGCAAAGCAGGCATTTTTATTCTCTCCATTGATGTTATTTACAGAGAAGGAAATTGGCGTTTAAAAAGGTTGGGTCACTAGCCTAGATCACATGTTAACAGTGGAATGGGCATAAATGAAGATGGAGCTCTCAGAAATTCCTTTATCAATACCTCCGTTTTGAACACTTTGTGAGAAACCTTGTGAGAACTCAAATTATGATACGCTTCTGATTCAGAGGCAGAGCTGGAGGGGAGGTGGTGTCACTCCTCTGGGGACCCAGAGGATCCAAGTACCAGCTTCCCTGTTTGACTGTTGATAGAATCTTGGACAATGAAAGGGACCTCAGTTTCCTCACCAGTAAAAACAGGAGGAAAATTCTCTAACTCAAACGATCATTAGTGACAGTGAAAGTGCCTGGTAATTTATAAATTACAGAGAATATTATTACACCTTTGAAAATCCTCCTTGTGCTACAGGAGATCAGTATTATATATTTTTCTTTATTTCCCTTTTCCTCTCTCTCGATGGTAGCAGTAAGTTTTATTCTATTTATCAGCCAATGGGTATAAAAAGTTCGAAATGTAAATATGTAGGAAATTAGCATTCACATATTAACGGGGTCTTTTCCATATTTAGTTGCCAGAGCTTCTTATGCCTTTGATGTATTGTCTGCTCAGCCCAACCCCTGTCACAACGGAGGCATCTGCCACTCCCTGTGGGACGACTTCTCCTGCTCCTGCCCTGCGAGCACAGCCGGGAAAGCTTGCCAGGAGGTTCGCTGGTGTGAACTCAGCCCGTGTCCTCCCCGGGCCCAGTGCCAGGCGGTGCCTCGAGGATTTGAATGTAAGTGCAGTTCAAACTTATCACCATCCAGTTCAGCTGGGCATTTCAGTTGTTCCATGAGTCAACCCAGAAAAAGAATACAGACAACTCCAGCTCAGCAGAGAAACGTGTAGCTGCTTCTCCCTACGCGAGTAGTGGTGCAACAAACCTAATGGGAGTGTAATAAGCCAGAGCAGCCTCTGGGCAGCATTCTGCCCCTGGGTTTCTGAGTGGGAAACGGCGGTCATAGCAGCACCAAGCCTAGATCCTTGATCATTTAAGACTAATTTCTAGAGAAAGAATTAACCGGGTGATGTTTGGCTTTTCTTTTCTTGTTACTGGCAATACAGAGTGAAAGTGCCAGTGTGAGCACATTGTCATTGGTTAACTATGAGGCTTCTGGCAATTCATATGTCTTCATAATCTAAAGCTTCCTCTGTAAGAAAAGGATAAAACGTCTACTTGATAAGTAGGTAACTCTGGGTGTGTGTGTGATGATTATATGACCTCGTGTGTAGAGAGCCAAACGCAGTAGGCACTCGATTGATGTTTGCCATGAGTATTTCCCTCAATCTGAACGGTTTTCCTGCCCAAATTCAGTACTACTGAACACAGTTTCCCAAATGTTAGCAATTTGAATACTATCTTTACAATTTGGACAGGTCTACATAGTAGCCACACTATTATTTATAGAATGTCTTTTCTCCTAGTTCAAATAATGCACAGTTCAGTCTATAGCCAACCATCTATGTTCGCACTCAATTCTAATCTCTTCCCCTTGTTCAAATATTTTGCTTCTGAAATTTTTCTCTCACCCGCCAGCATCATCAATTTTCCCCTCAGTATATAAACATGCTGTCAAATTTCCTCATTACAAACTATTTCCCTTGATATCCCTCCCATCCCCACCAGCTACCATCCCATGTTCCTGCTTCCTTTCATAGTGGGAGAAGCCCTCTAAGAGTTGTCCTCAATGTGCGTCCAATGTCTTTCTGTCCAGTGTTCTTTCACCCCAGCAGTTAGCTCCCACGCACCATCACCATCTCTACCCTGAACTCTCTCAGCCCAGAGCTTCACAAGGGCCTCATCCCTCCATTCCCTTTTCTACCCAAGTGCCCTCTTCCCTGGCTTTACTTTTCTTCATGGCTCTAATCATCCTTGGATGTTTTGTTACACAGGTATTTGTTCACTTGTTCATCATCTTTTCCTTGATGGAATATAAGTTTCAAAAGGGAAGGAGATTTTCTGTCTGGTTTCCCACGTTACTCTCAGCACTTAGAATAGTGCCAAACATGTAGGAGGTTGTCAGTAAATATTTGTTAAATGAATATATATTTTTCTTCAATTTAGCTCAGTATTTTCACTTAACTGCTCTAGACTTAAATTACATTATCTGCATACAATTTTAAAAAATACATAAAATACCTTGGAAAACACTGCACCAAAATAATGGTCTGGAGCCAGGGGGTAGATTGACCTGAGGCCCAAATCAACAACCAAGCCCCAAAGTGGCTGAGAATGAGAATACAGTTACTTTTATGTTTCTGTATTTTAAAATCATATATCAAAATGGTATGTGAAATGTATTGCACAGTGTATATACTTGGGGGGCGGTTTCTAAAAGAATACAAATACTCTTATGTTTCATATTTAAGAAATAATATGCTACACACATGAATAAAGCATGATGAATTTGCGTAAAGAATGAGATCAGGCCTCTAATATGACACAGAACTTTAATGACACCTTTTCCATTGCTCTGCCCTCTGAATTGCTTGTTTAAAATAGTTTACTACTTATTAATTTTACTGTTAATCTTTTGACAGAAATACTAAAGTTCTCAGTCCCAGTTATATTCTACAATAGGGTTTAAATCATTTTGAACATTTTCACAGGGAAAAAAAGAATAGGGTTTCTAAAAACAGTGGCGGTCCAAGAACCATACCCTGGGTGCGTATTGCCCTCCGTCTCCATATAAAGGATTTGGATGCCCCACGTCAGAAAGGCGTGAATGATCTTCACTGCTACTGCATTGCCACTACAGAAAGTAGAAAAAGTTTGCCTCTGACCTTTCAAAAAGTCTCAGTAACATTTTTTTAAGTATGACTTATCTTAATGAAGGGAGAAAATGTAAATTAGTAGGAGGGGTGAAATTTTCCTAACCGATAGGTATAAACCCTAGCATTCACTTTTGCTATTTTGTATAATTTTCATTTGATGTGACCTCATGACACTATTGTATTTATTTCTAGTGAGATGTGTTGAGAAGATAGTTCTGCTAGAATAACATACTCTTGAGAGTATAGCTTGTGCATTACCCCGAGTTTGCCTTTAGTACTTAATCATTTCTATCTCTGTATCCTAGCCGAAAACAGACAATTAAAAATTACAACCCACCTTAGATACAGGTGTGTTTATTATGATAAAGTTCCCTGAAGAAAAGGCAAAGTATAAATGTTAACGGGCACTGCGGTTTTTACTCAGATCACAAGAAGTGATTTCCATGTGCTCAGCCTGTCAATGAAACTAGTTTATACAGCATGACAGAGAGTATTCTTCCTTCAGGAGTTGGAGGGTTAATGAGATTTGTCATGTTAACATTTATGTAAAAACATGTAATGAGACACTTCTTGCTCTTTTCCTGACTAATCCCAACACCAAACTTGCTGGGAAACAACACCACAGTCAAAAGCAATAAAATCAAGTGAAATGTTAATCCAGTCAAATGATACACTTGAATGATACCCTTGGACTTACTCCTGCTGTGGTTTCTAATCATTATCTCACTTTTCAGAATTAAGGACTGAGTTATTTTTATAGATTATTCATTTAGTAATATTTACTGGGCACCTGTTCTCTGCCAGGCAATGTTCCCTGCATAGGGTTTGGTGAGAACCTAGACAGAGAAGTTCCGTGATCTCGTAAAAGCTCATGTTCTAGTGAGGAAAGACAGACAAGGAACAAGTAGGAAAGTTAACAATATAATTTCAAATAGCTACAAGATGCTATGAAGAAAATAAAGCTGAGTAATTAAAAAGAGAGCGGATTGGGGAGGGGGAACATTTTCACTTGGATAGTTGGGGAAAGCATCTCGGAGGAGGTGACATTTGAGCGCATATTTTGTTGAGAAAGAGTCCGGTATGGGAAGATCGGGGGCCAATATCATGTCTAAGTAACAGCAAGTGTAAAAGGCCTGGTTCGGGAACAAGCTTGGCATCTTCAAAAAATAGCAAGAAGTTTTTGTGGCTGTAGCACATGCATGAGGAAGATTGGCAGGAAATGGGACTGGAGAGTTAGGGGTCGGGTCACATAAACTCTGTCCGCCGTGTTTGGGCTTTAGGAACCCTTTCTAGATGTGACGGTAGCCGTGGAGGTGTTGAGCTGCGGCGTGGCTGGTACAGGAGCCAGGACACTGAGAAGCGGTTGGAATAGGCTGTGTAATCAAGTGTTCGAGGTTGGGTGCGGTGACCCACATGCGGTAAAGACAGTGTCTTAAGGTCAATTTCTACTGAAAGCTGAAAGATAATGAGAATAGAGAATTGACTGCTGTATCAGGTAACACAGAGGTCACCGTGACCTTGACAAGACTGGTTTCAGTGACGTGATGGGGAACAAGGCTGAAGGTATTAAAAAGAAAGTGGGGGATGAGAAAGTTGAGACAAGGTGAATATAAAACTATGTGGAGAAGTTTTGCTGGAAAAGGAACTAGAGAAATAAGAAAGCAACAGGGTAGAGAGAGGTCAGGGTAGTGCTCTTGGGTCTTGCCTGTGTTTTTATTTTCTAAGATCAGAGCAATTACAACATATTCTTATGCTGATGGGAAGCAACAAAAAGGGAGGGAAAATGATGATACAGAACAGAAAGAGGTTACGTGTAGAAGTAATATCTAAAAAAAGGTGAAAATGAAAGGGACCCAAGGCGTGACTGGGAGAGTTGCCCTTGGATGTGTGCTGGAGCACCTACAGTTTCCCACCTGAGTAGGGAAAACCCACAGTAGGAATACACGCACAGCACTGCTGACACCTGATATGCGGGGGTCCCCCCACCAAGCAATTCTGCTACACTAGCTGGGTGTCCTACAGGTTATCTCAATTTAATTCAACTCTGACACTATCCGCCCAGACATAGTGTCAGATCTCACAGGCTAAGGGCTCAGTCCCACTAGAAGACCCCCCACTGCACTTCAGATGCCAATCACAAGTCCAGGTTGTCACCTGTGCTCCTGACCGATCAGCTATAAATCTGAGGCTCCCACGACCCCCGCCTCGGTTCAGTTAATTTGCTAGAGCAGCTCACAGAACTCGGGGAAACCCTTAATTGTTTACCAGTTTATTAAAGGATATGATAAAGGTCCCAGTTGAACAGCCAGATGAAGAGATACGTAGGGCGAGGTCTGGGAGGGTCCCCAGTGTAGGAGCTTCTGTCCCGAGGAGTTGGGGTGCATGACCATTCCAGCGTGGGTATGTTTAACAACTTGGAAGCTCTCTGAACCCCATGCTTTTGGGATTTTATGGAGGCTTCCTTATGTAAGCGTGACCAATTATTAACTCCATTTTCTGCACTCTTCCTTCTCCAGAGGATGGGCTGGGGCTGACAATTTCAAGCTTCTAATCATGGCTTGGTCTTCCTGATGACCAGCCTGCATCCAGGCTCCATCCAGGAGCCCACCCAGAGTCGTTGTCTCATTAGAACAAAGATGCTCCCTGTGCAACGCTCTTATCACTTAGGAATTTACCAGGGTTTTAGAAGCCCTGTGTCAGGAACCAGGGGCAGAGTACAGGAGATCTTTCTTCTATTATTTACAGATGAGAATAAGGACAATGCAATCATTATAACAAATGGAAAGCAGAGTGGATCCAGATTTGTTAGGTTTACAGATTAGGTGGGAAATTGAAGCAGTTCTTCTTTCTCCTGTTTTCTCAAGAAAGTGACAAAGGAGATCATAAACAGATAGGGTTAGATATTTTAAGAGATAAAGCAAGCTGTGAACGAGTGATCTTGTGGAATTGGAAAAACAGTCTAATAGAAAAATGCAATAAGATTGCCCAAAAGTGCTGTGGTCCCATGTGGTCGCATGTATGCAGGCGTATATTAGAGCAGAGGGTACGGTTGTATAATTTTGCCCAACCACAGGATGCTACTTGGAGTTAGGCACAGATTGGTAACTCAGCACATAACTGGAGTTTGCCAGGTAGTAAATCAGTCATTTAGAATGCTACTTTTAAGTGCTTCCCGGTCAGCTTACTCAGAAGCCAGACTCCACTGTTAATTAACTGTGTCACTTGAGGCCCAGTTTATAGCTAGACTTGTGAGTTCTTTGTGCTCGATTTCTTTATGTGTAAAATGGGTAACCAATGCTTTATTTGTGGGAGCAGCTGTAAAATAACATTAGAAGGTACTGCATTTCAGTGGAAAAGAAATAAATGATTTGGGTTTTGGCATCTGACCACCCAGGTTTGACATTCTGGCTTAATTATCTATTAGCCACTTGACCGTGAGAAAATTACTTAACCTCTGTGAGTCTCAATTTCTTCTTCCGTAAAATAGAGATGATAATAATAATGAACCTGTATTCGAGAACTTCGTATTAAAAATAATATAAAAGCAACTAACAGAGTGCCTAGCCTGTATCAGACAATCCATACATGACGGTAGTAACGTGATGATCATTAATGTCAATAAAGGTAATTAGGCAAACATTACAGATTTAGTAAAGTTGCTGATTGGCATTGCCTTCTCTCTTTAGGTATCGCAAATGCTGTTTTTAATGGACAAAGCAGTGAGATATTATTCAGGAGCAATGGGAATATTACCAGAGAACTCACCAATATCACATTTGGTTTCAGAACAAGGGACGCAAATGCGATCATATTGCACGCAGAGAAGGAGCCTGAATTCCTTAATATTAGCATTCGGGATTCCCAGTTATTATTTCAGCTGCAAAGTGGCAACAGTTTTTACATGCTGAGTCTGACAAGTCTGCAGTCAGTGAATGATGGCGTGTGGCACCAAGTGACTCTCTCCATGACAGACCCACGGGCCCAGGCTTCCAGGTGGCAAATGGAAGTGGACCAGCGGACACCTCTTGTGACCAGCGCAGTTGCTACTGGGAGTCTCAACTTCCTGAAGGATGATATAAACATTTATGTGGGTGAGCGAGCTAGTGACAACACGCAGGGCCTGCGAGGGTGTCTAAGTACAATAGAAATCAGTGGCATTTATCTCTCTTACTTTGAAAATGTTCATGGTTTCATTAATAAACCTCAGGAGGAGCAGTTTCTCAAAATCTCTGTACATCCAGTGGTTACTGGCTGTTTGCAGTTAAACGCCTGCAGTTCCGACCCCTGCTCGCATGGAGGACATTGTGAAGACACGTACAGTTCTCATCACTGCACCTGTCCCGTGGGATGGTCAGGGGCACACTGTGAACTCGACATTGATGAATGCCTTTCAAACCCCTGTATCCATGGCAACTGCTCCGACAGAGTTGCAGGCTATCGCTGCAGGTGTGAGCCTGGCTACACCGGTGTGAACTGTGAATCAGATGTAGACAATTGCCAGAGTCACCTGTGTGCAAACGGGGCCACCTGCGTCAGTGACGCCAGTGGCTATTCTTGCCACTGTCCTGGAAATTTCACAGGAAAATTCTGCAGGTGAGCAAATTATCCACATAAAGTGTGTTTGGAGCTGTGTTCTACATCTTCAAACTGGAAAGCTCTCCACCCAGGTATGAACATACAGGCTGTGCTGAGCAGGGGGTGACAGTCAACGGCCATCACAGTTAGTTTGGTCTTGGGAAGACAGGATCTCACCTGCTGGCATGTTCTACAAAGAGGAAGGGCAGGGTTTGGACCAGACTTTGAGCAAAATGTTTTCTCAGTCATCTCTGTTAGAATGTCTCAGGAACTACAGCCCCAGAGTCTGACAGCCTTAAGGCCTCAGGAAACAAATAACATTTACAACAAATGCAAGAGCTGAATTTTAGTATTGTTGGAGGAAGCATGATTCCTACCCCTAAGAGAATGCTCTGGGGTATTTCAGGCAGGTAAACTCATATAATTCTGAAAAGACTATGTTAAAGTATAATTTCAAAAAGGTGAAATCATGACTCTCAGAATGAACGTTTTGATGACTTTGTCATTAATGAGGGAACCAGTAAGATAAAAATCAAAATGTCAAAGGATAATCTAATCATATACATAAATATGTCCATATAATATATATACACACTTGTAAATAGGGATGAGGAAATGAATTTACCAATAAATGCAAAATTGTGTAATAGCCTATAGGGCAACAAAATTAATATTTGAACCACACTATTTCTACAGTGTGACAATTGACTGTATCGCTTCAAATTCATTTGCACTTCAATGAACAAGATCCATTAGTATTACTATAATTTTCTACAACTTACAGAGTTGTGAACTAGCTTGGTAAAGAAAACCTGAGTCATACACATTAGAAAAATCAGATAATCTTAGAGGGTCTTTTATATAACACCCAGCATTCCATTGAAAGAATACCCAGTGATCTCTTTTGCCCATTTCAAAGCATTTCACAGTTTTTTCTAAAACTATAAAGCTTAGTTCTAGCAGTCATATCCGTTTCATGTAATTTAAATAGAAACAGGAATGAGTATTTTCCTGCCAAGTCACACTGCTTTAGTATTTGTATGTAAGTAGAATTCATTATTGTTTTTATAACTTATACTTGTTTTGAATTCACTAAACAATTGAGTTGTTATAGGCACGTGAGACGGTTATTTCTAGCAAGCAATAGATTCCAGAACGTGGGCGGGAAGGCCTGGAGTTGGCTGGCAGCCTGCAGACATTACACTAATTCAGAAGTGGTATCTTCACTGGATGAATCTCCTAGTTGACAGAATATGTAGCCACACCTATAAGAAGATGTATTTGTCTCCGTAACACTTATTGCTGTTCAGAGTCTGTGAAGGCATGACACAGGGTTAGGTGCTGAGTGTTGACATTCCAATAAAATGTCACTTCTCATGAGTTAACCGACTCATTTGCCAACAGGTAATCTGAATGCTTAAAAGCAAAAGACATTCAGGATCAAAATTAATAGTACTGCCATGGTGACTTTGGATAAGTAAAATAAACATATATGCCCCAGTAACCAGTGCTCCAGTATTTTTTCTGCCTGATTCATCAAAGTCAAGTTTTCAAAGATTAAAGTTTTGATTCAAAAGTACTTTGTAATGAGATTCAAAATTGTTTATTGAACATTTGAAGTATACAAAGCTTCATATTTGCATTGCTAATTGACCTCTTTCAACGCTGGTTGACACGTTTGGCTCCTTTGAAAAGTCCTTACGATATTTTCTTTTTAAAGTCGAATTGATTAGCTCTTGTGGGAAGAGACACACTTAACATCATATAGACCGGTTTCTCCATATTAGCTGCAGCGCGCACAGAAGGACAAATTAAATTCATCTGATATTTCCTGAATATTAACTATGTATTCAATTCCATGCATAACATGCACAGTGGGTCGAAGGACCTGAACACCATAAAATCTTTTTAACCAGTCCCTTCACACCACTGGATTTTATCACACAGTAAAGTTCTGCTTAGCTTCTAACAATTTGTTCTGCCCCTTATAAGGATTCCTTAGTATATACAGCTCTGTTGATAAACAAAAGAGCCAAGCTCAGAATTCACATGTGGTCACCACTGCGTGCCGTGTACAAACCTCCTGGACAGCACTTGGCTTGCATTCTGCTGAGCTGTGAGTTATTAGACGGGGGCAGCAAGTGTTGGCAGGGCATCTGGAGTTCAGCTGTGAAAGGCAACGGAGAAATCACATGAGGGCTTGGGTACCAGAGTCCTGTCCTTTCTTTCCTGGCCTTTATAGAGATGCAATTTTCCTCTGGCCTAGCTATAGCAAGTTTCTTTCCGGCGCTAAATTTATTGCCACCCCCGGCATAGATCTTATCTCACGAATGAACACTGGTTAGCAGTGGAAGATGGATAGCCACGCTCTGTACAGCGCAGCCCTCCAGCAGGAGCTGTGGACTGAGAAGGTGATTCTGGAACAAAACAGCACAGTTAAGCATTTGTGGCTCAGCCAGCCTGAGTACCTAGTTAGTTTGGCATTGACTATATACATGAACTTTTCTATAATGTTTTCATAAATGAAATGAGCAAGATGAACAGTGTGGCTCTTACTTTTCTCTCTAGATACACCCGATTACCCTCAGCAGTCTGTGGGAATGAGAAGACCAACCTCACGTGCTATAACGGTGGCAACTGCTCGGAGTTCCAGGGTGAAGTAAAATGTGTGTGCTGGCCAGGTTTCACTGGGGAATGGTGAGTCGCAGCAGAGCTTTATAGGAGAAAAGTCTGGGCTGAACAACAGCGAGATTATGCAAAGTTTATTTCTCCTCTAATTTTTCATCTCAGTTCCCATAGGAAAATCCATGCTGAAATATAGGTCCGGACAGAGACAAACAATAAAAAAGAAGAAAAATTACAGTTTAGGTCAAAGTCAAGAACACTTTTTTAGCCAAGACTTAACTAAGGAAATATGTCTTCGAAAACGGTAAAATGTGATATTGTTTATTCTTAGAGGTACTTCTGGATGTGTGTTTCTGTCCCACTAACTCTAGTACATGATGCAAACACGGTTGTTGGTGAAGGTAAAATGTAATAAACCTTAAAGATTGCCCCTAGAATTACCTTCAACCCTAAAAGTATACACACTTTATCCAGATGAATCTACCTTTCCCAGAGAAACCCTTCAGCTCTGCTGTACCTTATGCCAGGATTGTCGGTATGGGGTTGATCGCTGGTTTCAGTCTGTGACTTGCTGAACATGCAGGCAAATTTGCATATGCATTTGACTGGCCGAGGTGAGGTCCAGTGCAAGAAGGTGCATATTCCGTAGCTTTTATCAGATTCCCAAGGGGATCAATGTTCCCAGAATGGTAACAAACTGGGGCTCTACAAGGTAGAGATACTATAACAGCAGGTAACAGATACTTAGCCATTTTTTTCTAGTGCTATGCCAGGCACCGGACAAATTGTTATTATTGTTACTGTTATTATTGTCTCTAATTGTTATTATTTCCATTTTGCATTTGTGTAAACGGAAGCCAAGAGGTTAAGTGACAGGTCAGGTGCCAATCCAGACATGTGCTGCTGCAAGGTCGCACTGCCTTCAAAGCCTCTGCTCACCTGTAGATGTGCTGGCATAAATGTATGACTAAATCTTTACTTGCAACACTTAAAAGAAAAGGGAAAGAGTTCTCCTCCATCTCATATATCATCCAGGGTAAGATAATACTGATCTCTGATCAAACTTCCTCCGAACAAATTAGATCAATTCAAGTCCAACACATTGGACAAAGAGATCTTGACTGAATTAATTTTCCCCAAAAGAGTAGTTAATAAAATAATGGGTATATTTTTGCTCCACAACAACTAGAGTTTGGATTAATTTGAATTTTCTTTTTTTCAACCAGTTCTTTGGGCACCACAGAGATACAGCTCTTTTGCCACGTTTACAAAACAGCAGGCAATCTCGGCCACACCTGCATTTTTCCCTCTGACGTTCAATGACAAGGCTAGCTAGCTCTTGCCTTCACGGCTTGCTTTCAGTGGCTGGCTCTAAGCGGCACAGGCAGTCCGAGTATCCATGTGCACGGAGGTGTGTAGCCTAGAGTCACGTTCCACTTTTCATTGCACCATATTATTAACCCAGAGACCATTCGGTTGGCCTCCAATTCCACATATATCAAAAACACTGCAAAGATTTTCTTGTCCTAAAATTTGAACAACACGTTAACTATATATTTAAGTGCTGGTTACTTCCAGCCTTCAATGTCACCACTTAATGCTTAATGGCACATTAATGTTTAATGGCCAATGCATAGAACTCATTCAAAGCCTTGGCTTATTTTTCTCCACTACTCACACCTTATTCCTATTTACAACAAACATTTCCCTTTCCTCCAACGTTTATTTGTTTTAAAAAAAAAAGAGGGATCTGGCATTTAAATTCAAATTGTTGACTTGAAATGTGGTAAGAAAAGGAAGCTCAGCGTTTCTGTTCCTCTCCGAGGAGTCTTTTCATCCGGATAAACTTCTCTACTGAAAATGCATTTCTAAAATAGTGAACACACGTCCCATGGATTCTGTGCTTTCAAAGTCCTTCTCTGTCATTAGTTAATTCTCTGGATGCCAATGGATTTATTTGTTTTGATTTTCTACCTATTAATAACCTCTAATGAAAGCTCCAATAATGTTTATAATGATTGTGTGTATATTGTGCACTGTTCAGCTCAGAAGAGAAGTAGATAAGAAATAGAGAAAGAATAGCTGGAGGAAAGCTAGAAAATACTGGGCAGTCTCCCAAGGCCTAGGGAGATGTGACTTCCATAAAGTCCAAAGATATTGAAAAGCTGTCCTCTAACAAATTGCCTTCTCTTCTGTCGGGTTAGACCTCCAACTCTGTGCTGTCACCCTGGCAGGTTGTACATGATGGATGCTGTGAACACTCTGGCCCACCCAGGGCAGGGAGTACTTGGCAGGCTCCCTCGAACTGCCAAGTTATGCTCCGGTCTAATCAGAGGAGCCTCCTTCCAGCCCAGAAGCCTAAGCCAAAAAAGGAAAACAAAATATCTCAGCTATGCTTGGTATCTAAGGGGATAAGGAGCTGTTTTTCTGGGAAGAAATCTTTTTCCCTTTATGCCTTGGGTTGGCCCTGCCCAACCTACCACCTCATCCCTTCAGTTTGAGCCTAGGGATTAGTGGATGACCCAGGCATGCACGCTTACCTCTTAGGAGGTGGGGAATGAGAAATTGTTTACACTGGACTTCAACCTTGTGAGCTGCTCTATAGAGATTCCCGAAGCTGAGGTTTTGTATGAATTTCCCAAAGTAAGAAAGACGCCTCAGTTACCCATCTATCCCAAGGCCTAGCAGGGGGTTTGGCACGTGGTAAGTGCTAAATAAATATCTACTCAATGAGTGATTGGGGAGTGCTTGGGTAAAACACGTAGTAGTTCATGGAAAATTAGGGGGAAAATGACAGTGTCCCGGGGAAGAGGAAGGTTTCTGTTTACCTTAGAATTGATATCACTTGTTTTTGGAAATTTTGGCTTTTGAAAATCATTCTACCTGAACATGCAAAAATTACACTTAGCTATGAAACTGATTTATTAGCAAGTGCAAGCTTCTAATTATCTATTTTGGGTTTTGGTTAAAAATGGGTTTCCCAAGGATAATAATCCCAAATCTCCCAGAATAAACCAAATACATTTTTCTGTTTCTGAGGGGCTTTACCCCTTCACTTGGGGGCACTGATGCATTAGAATTCTCACAGCTTCAGTGGAGGTCTGCTCTGTAGATGCTAGGTTGAAAAACTACAGCTCACTCTCCTGGTCCCCGTGTACCCCAATAAACTGAACTTTTATAAGGTGGCAACGACACTAACACTCTAGAGGGAGAAATTGACTTATGCATGGCCCCATTTTGTCTTGGTTTCTAGATATTTGCACCTGTTTTCTCTTTCTTATTAACTGTGTGTGTGTGTGTGTGTACAAATTATTTTCATTAAAAGAAAAATTTGTGAAAGGAATTTTGAAGATTATCTCCCACATTATCGAGCATATACAACAAAGGGCATGGGGACTGGTCAATTACACCGCGCTGTTCTAGGTGGATCAGGCCAGCGTTCTCCCTCCCCATTCATTTCACAGACAATGTATTGAACTGGGGCCCGGGTTTCTGCTGTTTCTGTTTTCAAGGTGTGAAAAGGACATTGATGAGTGTGCCTCCGATCCCTGCCTCAATGGAGGCCAATGCCACGACTTGCTGAACAAGTTCCAGTGCGTCTGTGATTTGGCCTTCGCCGGCGCGCGCTGTGAGCTGGACGTAAGCGGCCTCTCCTTCTATGTCTCCCTCCTGCTCTGGCAGAACCTCTTCCAGCTTCTTTCTTACCTCATTCTGCGCATGAGTGATGAGCCCGTGGTGGAGTGGGGTGAACAGGATGATTATTGACGTACCTGTGAACATTCCCACACTTTAAAGCCATGAATTTCAAGAGATGCCTTGAAATAAAAACCATCTTGAAAATTAAAATAAATTCAAGGACTATTTTAAGCATATTGCAAGCACTTTATGAGCATGTCAAATATTTACCTATTCCGGCTCTAAATGCAAAAAAAGAATTGTTCTTAATACGAGCAGAAACATCTCACTGCTGAGAGTATTTAGGACAAATATGCCATCATTCTTAGCGCTTCTGTACTTGAGTGACCACTGCAGTAAGAAACAACTTTCTCCCACACCCCATCCTTGTGTGTACTTTTACAATATAAGTTGCCTTCATTCGCCCTCATCCTCAGTCATTTATGTTCTTTCATTCCTATCTGTTATTCATGACACGACAATTTGAAAATTACTGATTAAATTATTTATATCCATCTATGCGCTTATACAAGCTATTCAGATGAAGTGTTGCCAGTTCTCTGGTAAGTTAAAAAATACATATAAAGAGAAAGTGGGAAATTCCATGAAATCCCTCAAAATCTAGAAAGAAAATTTTCTGATACAATTGGTATCAATTCTCAAGTTATATATCTCACCAGTATAATTTACAATTCCATAAAAACCTTCCTTCCTCAGAAAAAATGACAGATAAAACCTTTCTCCATTTCTTTTTCCTGCAATATTTTCTATCCAAATAATAACTTTTTGTTAATTGCTTATAGATTTATGAGCTTATTGACATTTCTGTCAAATGGACTAATCTCAATTGCTTTTCAATGCATATTCAATAAAGAAATAAGCATTATTGTATATGCATACACTAAAAATGTAAATTATAAAACTTGAATTTCTTGGAGGCATATTTTTCTAAAATTTCCAAGTAAATTTATCCTCTTCAGCTATCTGAGAAAAAAAGCATAGTACCTATTATAATCAAAGTATATTTGGCATTATGACTTTTTTAAGAAATAAATACCTGAAATGACAGATCTACAAAGTAAATTAATAAGGTATGCAAAGATTAATATATTCTTGCTTACAGTATATAAAATAGTAATTAGAAAATAACTTTATTTGCTAATATTTTTATTGCTTCCACACTGCATGTTATCATTTATGCTAAATATCTTTGTGTGGATATTCCTTCCAAAGGAGCCATTATTCGTGTTCATTTAAAGGGAAAATAATTTGATCCTATGAATTAATTTAGAAAGCAACTGTAATAACAATGGCCCAGCAAATATCATTTTGTAAATGTGTTTGTGTCTTTAGGAGCTGCCCTGGTTTGAAACTGTGAGGGTAATTTATCCATTGGGTGATATCCAATACTCATTTAGTTCCAATTGTTTTAAGAAACTTGTTTTTCTGTGGAAATTACCAAGGTAAACTTAACTATACCATGAAATCAAAATTACGAAGTAGTATACTATAAAAGCAAAGGAAATATCTTCAGTTTTATTTTTCAACAATAATAGAGGTTTTTGCAGCAAATTTATCCTGTGGAGTGCTGGCAGGCACTTAACTGGGAGAGTCTCATGTTGAAGTCTTTCCTTTCTACTCCCCGTTCCCCTCGCCTCCACACAGTATGTGCCATCCTGACATCTCAGCTGATCTGTTCCAAAGCTAGATTTCATGGCAAGAGACATGGGGAAAACCTTCCCATCAATATTTGCATTCCCAGATTATCTTAAGTAAGCATAAAATTGATACAGCCAAAGACCACGTGTACGGTTTTCACATTTGCTCCCATTGGGCATATCTGTAATTATATACTTACAAGTCATTCCAAATGTAACATGTTTCCTTCCAAATATATTTAAGAATCACTCACCATCTCTTTCTCTGTACAGTTCTGATGCCTCTGTTGTCACTGTAATTGTCAGTAGTTGCTTTTCTATTTTCCAATGTCTTGTCATAGCTGACTTAAAAACACTCCCTTTTCTCTGTCTTCTTCTGTATTTTCAATTGCATTGTGTGTGACTATGGCTTTTGCACATTTGCACAGAAAAATAAAACCATTGTTTCTGTATCTCTACTCCCCATCCTCTGATAACTGTCTTCATATGGCTTGACTGTGTCTTGCACGTTAAGATGTCCACATGCTGGGAAAATTGGACAGGTACATGTAAAAGTATGAAATTAGAACACTCCCTGACACCATACACAAAAATAAACTCAAAATGGATTAAAGACCTAAGTGTAAGGCCAGACACTATCAAACTCTTAGAGGAAAACATAGGCAGAACACTCTATGACATAAATCACAGCAAGATCCTTTTTGACCCAGGTCCTAGAGAAATGGAAATAAAAACACAAATAAACAAATGGGACCTAATGAAACTTAAAAGCTTTTGCACAGCAAAGGAAACCATAAACAAGACCAAAAGACAACCCTCAGAATGGGAGAAAATATTTGCAAATGAAGCAACTGACAAAGGATTAATCTCCAAGATTTACAAGCAGCTCATGCAGCTCAATAACAAAAAAACAAACAACCCAATCCAAAAATGGGCAGAAGACCTAAATAGACATTTCTCCAAAGAAGAGATACAGATTGCCAACAGACACATGAAAGAATGCTCAACATCATTAATCATTAGAGAAATGCAAATTAAAACTACAATGAGGTATCATCTCACACCGGTCAGAATGGCCATCATCAAAAAATCTAGAAACAATAAATGCTGGAGAGGGTGTGGAGAAAAGGGAACACTCTTGCACTGTTGGTGGGAATGTAAATTGATACAGCCACTCTGGAGAACAGTATGGAGGTTCCTTAAAAAACTAAAAATAGAACTACCATACGACCCAGCAATCCCACTACTGGGCATATACCCTGAGAAAACCATAATTCAGAAAGAGTCATGTACCAAAATATTCATTGCAGCTCTGTTTACAATAGCCAGGACATGGAAGCAACCTAGGTGTCCATCATCAGATGAATGGATAAAGAAGATGTGGCACATATATACAATGGAATATTACTCAGCCATAAAAAGAAATGAAATGGAGGTGTTTGTAATGAGGTGGATGGAGTTAGAGTCTGTCATACAGAGTGAAGTAAGTCAGAAAGAGAAAAAGAAATACAGTATGCTAACACATATATATGGAATCTAAGGAAAAAAAAAAAAGGTCATGAAGAACCTAGTGGCAAGACGGGAATAAAGACACAGACCTACTAGAGAATGGACTTGAGGATATGGGGAGGGGGAGGGGTGAGATGTGACAGGGTGAGAGAGTGTCATGGACATATATACACTACCAAATGTAAAATAGCTAGTGGGAAGCAGCCGCATAGCACAGGGAGATCAGCTCGGTGCTTTGTGACCACCTAGAGGGGTGGGATAGGGAGGGTGGGAGGGAGGGAGATGCAAGAGGGAAGAGATATGGGAACATATGTATATGTATAACTGATTTACTTTGTTATAAAGCAGAAGCTAACACACCATTGTAAAGCAATTATACTTCAATAAAGATGTTTAAAAAAAAAAAAAAAAAAAAAAAAAGATGTCCACAAACCAGGCACACACACACACACACACACACACACACACACGCCCCACATAATGAACACAGAAGTACCTGTGCTGATCACCCTGAATTGTGGTCTCTTTCCCCAGATGTGTCACTGCAGGTAAACACCTGCGGCAGTCAAGGTCAAAGTTCCATGTATTGATACTTTCCCTCTGTGGCAGGTATTCCTCTAGTTGTAATTCTAGTATTGATGACATCCTCAATTATTCTTACTATTGATTTGCATTGTCCCCACCAGCACTAGCCATAGTTAACTTGGCTCTGAGGAGGGGCCATCTCACCTGAGTGACAGAAATTCACACAAACTCCTCTAGACTCCATTTCTGAAGCATAACCTATAGTAGTTGAATTTAAATTTTTTTTATTTTGTTCTTTTTTAAGGTTCAACATTTGAACTAAACAAAGCTATATCTCTATCTTTGGCCATGCCTCTTCCTTCTGTGTGTGTGTATATGGGGAGTGGTTTTTATCACCCTCCTTTTTGGAGAACAGGGAAGTTGAGAAAACAGGGAGGTTTGGAGAAATTAGTGTTTTGACAGCACAGAAAGACAAATTCACTTAACACTATCAAGAACCTTCTCTGTGCCAGGGACTGTGATAAACCTTTTATAAATACATATTTTTTTCAATCTAAGGGCAACCAATATCTCTCACCTTCCAAATTCTTCACTAAATTGTATTTAAAGATCCTTTTGCCATGTCTGAGTTTTAAAGCAGAAGTTATTCAGCTTTAATTTTGCAAAATTTAAATGGAACCTCTTCTAGAAATGGTTATACATAAAATTTGAGTTTAGTGATTTAGGAAGAAAACCAGTGAAAGAAATACGAAAATTATTCTCAACTACCAAAATTATTACTAATGTGGACTAATTTCATTTCTCTACTTTACTCTTTTGATTTATTCAACAAATATCTGATGAATACCTACTATGTGCTGTGCCCTGGACTAGGTACTGAGAATACAACTGTAGATTAGACACAGCACTTGCCCGTAAGTTGAGGGTCTTGTAGAGCAGGGGTCCCCAACCCTGGAACCGGTCCACAGTCTGTTAGGAACCTGGCTGCCCAGCGGGAGGTGAGCGGTGGACAAGTGAGCTGAAGCTTCATCTACCGCTCCCCATCGCTGGCATTACTGCCTGAGCCATCCCCCCATCACTGGCATTACTGCCTGAGCCATCCCCCTTCACCCCCCAGCCTCCGGGGTCTGTGGAAAAATTGTCTTCCACGAAATGGGTCCCTGGTGCCAAAAAGGTTGGGGACCGCTGTCATAGAGGATGTAGGTCAACAGAGGAGGAGAGTTCCTGGGTCCGTGTTAGGATGGAACTTAGTGCCAGCTCTAGAGGAGCACAGAGGAGGGGCATTTTTGCCCAGTCTTAAAGACAGAAGGTCAAAGAAAGTCCCAAAGCCTAAGCTGAGATTCAAAGGCGAACAGACATGAGGTTGTGTCAGGAGGGCTGGAATAGCAGGGGGCATGTCAGCAGAAGGGGCTGCAGAGGTGTGCGGTGTGGCCATGTGAAGTTGGGGGGGGGCGGGGGGGCCGGAGTAAGCCTGAGGCTGCAGAGTCAGCGGAAGTGAGTCCTCGGAAGCCGTGTCAGGGACCTAGGCTTTTCTTCCTAAGAGCAATGGAGAGTCTTTGATAGGGTTCAAACAGAGAGGTGACATGATTACGCTTGCACTTTAGAAGATTACTTGGGCTTCTAGGGAGAGAATGGATTCAAAGCAGGGCAAGACTGGACCCATAAAGACACATTTAGGAGGCTGTTGCAGCGATACAGACAAAAGGGCAGGGCACTTTGAGCTACCTTCTATAGTGAAACGGGATGTAGAGAAAGGGCTTCATTTAACAAAGTTTGAAGCAGTAAGATCTTATGATTGTTTGGGAGAAGCTGTAGATCTGAGTACATGAAAAATTAAATTTGGTGAATCTTATTTTTAAAATTTTTGTTAATTGAATAAATGAATACATGTAAGGTCAATGGACTATCCAAGTACAATTATTAGTTAGTGTGAATATTCCAGTCTGAAGTTCAAGAGACATGGCAAGCTGGGAGTATACATTTGGGAGTCTTATTATAGATCTATTGAACTTTTGCATTTTATTCTCCATATCTGTATTTTTTATTTTGTATTTTTGTATTTGTTCACTTGTATTCTTTTAGTATTTTTCCAGCTTTGTTGAGATATAATTGACATATAACATCCTGTAAGTTTAGGGTGTCCAGTGTGTTGGTTTGATACACTTGTATTTTGCAAAATGATGACCACCCTAGCATTAGCTAACACCTCCATCACATCACATGATTACTATTTCTTTTTTGTGGTGAGAACATTTAAGATCCTCTCTCTTAGCAACTTTCAATAATACAGTATTATTAACTATATATGGTCACCATGATGTTCATTAGATCCCTGGAACTTATTCGTCTTACAACTGAAAGTTTGTACCCTTTGACCAGCATCTCTCTGTTTTCCCCACTCCTCAGCCCCTGGCAGCCACCATTCTGCTCTCTGCTTCTTTGAGTTCAATGTTTTTAGATTCCATATATGAGTGAGATCATACGGTGTTTGTCTTTCTCTGTCTGACTTGCTTCACTTGGCATAATGCCCTCCAAGTCCATCCATGCTGTTGCAAATAGCAGGGTTTCCTTCATTCTCACGACTGAATAGTAGTCCATTATATATACTGTTGAACTTGAACAGCACAGGTCTGAACTGCGAGGGTCCACTCACTTATACGTGGATTTTTTTTGAATAGTAAATATAGAATGCTAGAGTCCGAGGTTGGTTGACACCCAGGATGCGGAGCCATGGATATGGAGGAACCACGAATATGGAGGAACGGCACATATGGAGGGCCGACTATAAGTTATACGCAGATTTGTTACTTTGAGGAGGGTGGGCACCCCTAACCTCCGCATTGTTCAAGGGTCAACTGTATGTATATAAATACACTTATCTCTGCAAGATCCTATTTTCATTTCCTTTGGATGAATACCCATGAGTGGAATTGCTGGATTATATGGTAGTTCTATTTTTAATTTTTTGAGGAAAATCCATGCTGTTTTCCATAGTGGCTGCACAAATTTACATTCCCACCAACAGTGCATGAGGGGGTTTCCCTTTTGTCCACATGTTCTCTAACACTTGTTATCTTTTGTCATTTTGATGATAGCCATTCTGACAGGTGTGAGGTGGTATCTCATTGTGGTTTTGATTTGCATTGACTGAATGATTAGTGATGTTGAGCATCTTTTCATGTATCTTTTTGATCATTTGTGTGTCTTCTTTGGAAAAATGTCTATTCCGATCCTCTGTCCATTTGTTAATTGGATTGTTTGGGGTTTTTTTCTATTGAGTTGTATGAGTTCTTTATATAATTTGGATATTAACCCCTTATCAGATATACAATTTGCAAATATTTTCTTCTATTCTGTAGATTCCCTTTTCATTTTGTTGATGGTTTCCTTTGCTGTGCAGAAGCTTTTCAGTTTGATATAAAACTCACTTGCTTATTTTTGCTTGTGTCAAATCCAAAGAAAACCATTGGCAACACCAATGTCTTGGAGCTTACCCCCTATGTTTCCTTCTAGAAGTTTTACGCTTTTAGGAGTTTTATGGTTTCAGGTTATACATGCAAGTCTTCAATCCAGTTTGAGTTGATTTAATACAGTATGGTATAAGACAGGGGCCCGGTTTCATTCTTTTGCATGTAACTGTCCAGTTTTCCCACCACCACTTACTGAAGAGATTATTCTTTCTCCATTTTATATTCTTGCCTCCATTGTCATAAATTAATTGGCCATATATGTGCAGATTTTTTCTGGGCTCTCTATTCTGTTCCATTGATCTATGTGTCCATTTTTATGGCATTACCATACCGTTGGGACTACTCTAGCTCTGTAATATAGTTTGAAATCAGGAAGTGTGATGCCTCCAGCTTTGTTCTTCTTTCTCAAGATTGCTTTGGCTATTAGAGTCTTTTGAGGTTCTCTACAAATTTTAGTATTGTTTTTTCTGCTTCTGTGAAATGCTGAAATGTTGGTCTAATAGAAGCTACATTGTCCTTAACAGAAGTGGGAACTATAATTTTAAGAAGCTAGTCTTAAACTGTATTAACATAAGCATTTGGTCCCAGAACAAGGGTTATTGTTTTCCTTCTGACTTATGTACTGACCAAGTCACTTCAGAAGTGTAGGTTTTACTTCCAGGCACCACATTCAAAGGAAAACCTTGATGACTTCCAGGCCTAGAGAAAGGCATTTTAGAAACGGTCTAAGGATAGGGGATGTTTCCTCTAGAAAGAGAAGACTTAAGGAAAGCATGAAACTGCCTTCAGATGCTTGAATTGTTATCATGAAAACGAAAAAGTAGATTTTTTCTATATTAATACAGGGAGCAGAAATAAGACAGAGGAATAGAATTTATACGAAAAATATTTCAAGTCAGCATAAGGGAAAATAATTTAACACTGGAACTATTCAATAATGTAATGCATTGACTTGCACCAAAGTGAACTCCCATCCGTGGAAGCATTCAAATAGAAACTAAGTTACAATATGTCATAAATATTGCAGAAAATATTTGTCACTAATTGAGAGTGGTGCATGGACCTGACCACTCTTAAGCGTCTATGATTAGCTGATTAAGCACAATTAACGCACTTTGTACATATGAAATTTCTCAAGATTCTTATCTATATTACTCACGACAGCAAGATTATAGGCTAGGTTTAGAAATGACATTTGAATTTTTTAGTTGAGGAAAGTGTGGTGTAGAGGGGCAAGTAACTGACCAGGATCACCTGATACTTTGGTTAAGAGTGAAGATTGGAAAGGATACCTCTGGGATTTTTATATCATTAACACCTTGGGCCTTGTTATAGTGAAGAAATTTTTGACAATGAGAAATTTCCTTAAGAATATATTTTTAGGGCTTCCCTGGTGGCACAGTGGTTAGGAATCCACCTGCCAATGCAGGGGACACAGGTTCGAGCCCTGGTCCGGGAAGATCCCACATGCCGCGGAGCAACTAAGCCCGTGAGCCACAGCTGCTGAGCCTGAGCTCTAGAGCCTTCGAGCCACAGCTACTGAAGCCCGCGTGCCTGGAGCCCGTGCTCCGCAGCAGGAGAGGCCACCGCAGTGAGAAACCCGCACACAGCAACAAAGACCCAACGCAGCCATAAATTAATTAATTAATTAATTAATTTTTTAAAAAAGAATATATTTTTAGATACAATAATCTATTATGCTGCTTCCTTTGAAACTGAAAGACTAACACCATCAGTTCTGCCTCATTCACCCTCTGAAAGGCATCTTTATCATCCATAGCAAGAATGGACTGGGCCTGGATGCTTGTGCTGTTCTTCACATGCTTTTGAGAGCAAACTCTGAGGTTGGCATTGCTCTGCAATCTATCAGTTTCAGGCAAGATCTGCAATAGAATCAAGGCAATAGCGGGGGGAAAAATAGAGCATCTGGGAAAGTTTATTTGGGTGGTGTTTTTCTTTTTTAACTCTTATGGTAAAATCATGATATTAGAAAAATATTCCATTGTAAGTGTAGGGTGTCCTCTAAAGGAATATTAAGTTAATTCTCTTTCAGTCATTACACGGAAGTACATGACACTGAAATATTAGACAGAACCACCTGAAACTGCATATTTTGCACACATAGCAACTTCATATTGTTTTACCTATCACATAAGAAGGGCCTGATAAGTGCCAGGATGCTTCTCCTGAATTTTGAATTATTAATGCAGAACAGAGAATCAAAGAGTTAAAACGTTCTCATAAACCATGTAGCCCAACTTCTTTCTATAAAAGATGAAGAATCTAAGGCTCAGAGAGAGTATGCCTTACTTGATGTCTATTCATGTCCTTCCCCCCTTTTTTAATTAGCTTATGTTTTTTTTTTTTACTACTGAGTTGTAGGAGTTCCTTACATATTCTGAATATTAATCCCTTATTAGAAAGAGAGTTGGCAAGTATTTTCTTGGAAATTTCATAAGTTGTCTTTTCACTCTGTTGTTTGTCTCCTTTGCTGTGCAGAAGTTTTTAAGTTTGATGTAGCTCTACTTGTCTATTTTTGCTTTTGTTGCCTGTGCTTTTGGCATTGTGTTCATGAAATCATCGCCAAATCCAGCGTCAGGGGTTTTCTCCCCTATGTTTTGTTCTAAGAGTTTTACAGTTTCAGGTCTTATGTTTAGGTCTTTAATCCACTTTGAGTTCAATTTTTGTGTATGGTGTAAGGTAGAGGCTAATATCAGTTTTTTGCACATGGATTTCTGTTTTTCCCAGCACCATTTGTTGAGAAGAGACCATCCTTTCCCTGTAATGTATTCTTGGCACCTTTGTCAGAGATCAGCTGACTGTATATCCAAGGGTGTATTTCTGGGCCCTCCATTCTGTTCCATTGGTCTATATGCCTGTCTTTATTCTAGTACCATACTATTTTGATTACTTTGTAGTATATTTTGAAATCAAAACTTGTGAGGCCTCCAGGTTTCTTTTTTCTCAAAATTGTTTTGGCTACTCAGGGCCCTTTGAGATTCTGGATAAATGTTAGCTTTTTTTTTTTTTCTGAAAAAAATGTCATTGGGAATTTAATAGGAATTATATTGAATATGTAGATAGCTTTAAGTGATATGGACATTTTAACAATATTAATTCTTCCAATCCATGAACACAGGATGTCTTCTCATAAATTTGTGTCCTCTTTCATTTATTTCATTAATATATTATAATTTTCAGTGTACAAGTCTTTCAGCTCCTCGATTAAGTTTATTCCTAAGTGAATTATTCTTTTGGTGCTATTATACATAGGATTGTTTTTAATAATTTCCTTTTCTAATTAGTTGTTCATTGTTAGTGTATGGAAATTCAACTGATTTTTGTGTGTTGATTTTGTATCCTCCAACTTTGCTGATTTTGTTTATTAGTTTTACAAGTTGTTTGTGGAGTTTTTACAGTTTTCTACATATAAGATGTCATCTACAAACAGACAAATTTTACTTATTTCCAATTTGGAAGACTTTTATATCTTTTTCTTGTCTAATTGCTCTAGCTAAGACTTCCATTACTATGCTGAATAGAAGTGGCAAGAGTGGGTGGGAATTCTTGCCTTTTTCCAGATTTGAGAGGGAAAGCTTTCAGTTTTTCACCATTGAGTATGTGATCTTTTCATTTATGGACTTTATTGTGTTGAGGTAATTTTCTTCTATTCCTCATTTTTTGAGTGTTTTTATCATAAAATGGTATTGAGTTTTGTCAAATGCTTTTTCTGCATCAGTTGAGATGATCATGTGATTTTTTCCCTTTATTCTGTTAATGTGGTGTATTACACTGATTAATTTTCATATGTCAAACCATCCTTGCATCCCTGGGATAAATCTAACTGGTCATGGTGTACAGTCCTTTTCATATGTTGTTGGATTTGGTTTATTAGTATTTTGTTGTGGTTTTTACATTGATGTTTAGCAAGGATATTGGCCTGTAGTTTTCTTTTCTTGTGGTGTCTTTGTCTGGCTTTGGTATTGGGGTCATGTTAATCTTATAAAATGATTTTGGATATGTTCTCTCCTCTCCACTTTTTTGGAAAAGTTTGAGAAGAAATGGAGTCGATTCTTTTCTTTATTTTTATATTTTTAATTTTTTTATAATAATTATTATTTATTTTGGCCGCACTACACGGCATGTGGGATATTTGTTCCCTGTCCAGGGATCGAACCCGCACCCCCTGCACTGCATGCATGGAGTCTTAACCATTGGACTGCCAGGGGGGTCTGGAGTGAATTCTTTTTTAAATGTTTGGTAGGATTTACTAGTGAAACCATCTGGTGCTGTGGTTTTCTTTGGTGGGAGGTTAAAAATTGTCACATTTTCTACTACTAAAATAATTGCTGTGAAAAGGTAGAAAAGGAATACATGACCCCATTGAAATTGAGAATAAATGATATGCACAGCTATACTAGCACTGCTTTCAATTTAAGAGAGGCTCTTACATTAATAGCTCCAGTTTTTCCCCCTCATAATCACTCTGAGAGGCATTATTATCTTTATTTAAAGATAAATAGAGACTTAAAGAGGTTACCTGAATTGCTCAAGGCCAAATGTATAGGAAACATCAGAGCTTGGGTTCATCAGAGTCTTCCATTTCCAAATCTCATGCTAAAGAAAGGTTTGAGGTCACCAATTAGGAAGGGGATGTAGGGATAATTAGCAGGAGTTCCTTTGTTATTGTGGTCCAAATTGGCAAAAATAAAAAATGTTAGCCATCATCAAGAATGGTTTGGAAAACCAAACAGGAACTTCTTTCCAATTCAACCCTAAAACTTTGGTGCCTATGACTGTTTGCGACACCTCTAGAAGGAAAAGGGAGGTGACTGTATAATAGAAGACAGGGTATTTGAGGAGTGGGCAGATGTGTCTAACAACAAAATTACTCTTTATTCTGGCTAAATGAAGAGTCTGAACATTCATGTAAATGAATAGATGGCCTGATTGAGGGAACCTGTTCAGAAAGTCCCAGATTTTCAGGGTGGGAACCATTCATTGAAACACAGTAAATCTAGCAAGTGATAGGAAATTCTTCTTTATACTAATGAAATTAAGCAAAATTCATTAAATTAAGAGAGCAAAGCAGAAAAGAAAAATAAACTCGGCAGGGACTTGGGGTCATTTGTGAATGACAGAGTCATGCATGGTTTCTGAGAGGATTAAGGTTGTGTTTGATCCAGAGCGCTGATGTCAAGGGTGGCGCCGACCGGCCCACATCCTCAGGCTCCTGATGGGAACAGAGCACTGGCCAAGGGCACAGCATCTTTCTCTGAACAGCAGTCTCTCTGGGCTCTCAATTTGACTTTCAGGAAAGAGGCACCCAGAATGACATTCTCTTCAAATCACAATTTTAAAAAGCCCCGTCACTTTTCACTGAGTTTCCACTAATTAGCATTCAGGAAGGAGTAAATATAGCACTAACACAGGAAAAGGTTCTTAAATATTATTTTGATGTATCTCAATCACTGAAATCAGGTCTGATTCAGTTCACTAATCTGTTTTCCTTTCATCTTTTCACACATTATTAAGATTTCTGCTTCACCAACTATAATTAATGCTCTTCATTTCTTAATGTGAGGTCATCGCCACCGGCTTCACAGAAATCATGTAACATAGAGTTTCACCTTCAGAACACATTTCTTCATGTGTCCAAAGTAGAACGGAAACCGGCAATAGAGAGCAGGGCTCCTGGATTTCAGGCTTAAGTGAATTAATTGGTTGGTGTAGGTTGAAGTTTGCCGCTGAGTTGACTAGCTAACCAAATCATACAGCTTTTTAGCTACCTGTCAAACCAGTTCTCATCATTAAGAAAAGAAAAAAAAATCTCCCTAAAGTGGTCATTGCCTTGCTACAATATTGGACTTTGTGGAAACTGATTTTTAAAATCCGTTATTTACCCATTCATCCACCATTATCAAGGGTCTGCTATAAACAAGGCTCTGAGCCAAGCTTGGTGAGAAACTAAAATATAAGCAAAAGATGTGCTCCTGCTCTGAAGAGCTTAGACTAAGGGAACTGGGTGACTTCCATGCATAGCTCCACCCACGCAGTTCTCCAGTTTCGTAAACCATGGAGATATTTGAAGTGAACGTAATGACGTGTGTTGGTTATGACACGGATGACTGTACTATTTATTGTTCAACTGGAATACTTTGAGAGGGAAAGGAAGCACTATTCATAATTACATTGGCACAACAGCCTGAACTGACATTGTTCTAGGAAAACCGAAACACATCCTAGTTATTCCCCCCGGAGAAGCATCATCTCTACCTGACACACTTCCATTCTCTTCAGAATGTCACTGAAGTCGATCACAGATCATTTTAGAAATCAGATGACCACGTTACAAACCAATTAACTTACCAAAATGACTCAAAGTGAATAATGAAGTTGATTGCATCTGGTTATCATTTTCTTGAGTTATTCCCCTTGCTTTTTACTCAAGAAAAACTTTTGGCATTGGTTCCATCTACTAAAAACAGAGTTGTGATCAACAAAACTGAAGACTACTAGTATGCAAGTGAATATCATGATGTCATCTAGTTTAACATAACATGAATTTAGTTTCTCCTTATTTTTCTTTTCAAAAATGGAGTGTGTAAATTCTTATACAGTATGGATTTTCTTCTCGACTGACTTATACTGGCTTTAGGAAAGGAGGCTGCAGCTCACTTAATCCATTGCTAATCTTTTTTGTGAGAGCCAAAAACTGGGCACACTCTAGGAAATTTCATATGTGAACAAATTTAAATATCAAGATACGTGACTTGAAATTGGTACTTGTTTTTTTTTTTTTTAATTTTATTTATTTATTTATTTATTTATAGCTGTGTTGGGTCTTCGTTTCTGTGCGAGGGCTTTCTCTAGTTGCGGCAAGTGGGGGCCACTCTTCATCGCGATGCGCGGGCCTCTCACTATCGCGGCCTCTCTCATTGCGGAGCACAGGCTCCAGACGCGCAGGCTCAGCAATTGTGGCTCACAGGCCCAGTTGCTCCGCGACATGTGGGATCCTCCCAGACCAGGGCTCGAACCCGCCTCCCCTGCATTGGCAGGCAGACTCCCAACCACTGTGCCACCAGGGAAGCCCTTGGTACTTGTTTTAACTTTATTTTTCCTTGACACTTTTGTGACTCATAATGTGTATTTATGGGTTATATGTATATTATTTTCCCAACCTTGATAAAAATAGAAAAAATTCTTTCCTTATAAAAGGGCATAAAGATCATGGCTATTATCTTCTTCTCACATTCTAATTACTGAACCACAGATTATTTCACATGGGATGGAAATCTATTGGAGACTAACTGTATAGAGGAAGGAAGCGCCGTATTAAATATAACTCCTCCAAAAACAAACAGGCTATTTGCAAAGAAATATATTGGATCATTTTGAAAGCATATTCATGATTGTTTCATTGTCTACCTGACTTTAATTTAGTTGCACATAAATCTCTGAATAATATTACTTCCACCCACTTCCCCTAACATTTTTTGATAATCCTATGCTGATAGCAAGACTATGTTATAAAGGAAATTTGAGGTACCCGTATATTTGTTATTCAAAGTGGCAAAGCACATATTAATTTCTGATGAATGAATGAAATCACTCTGGTTGATACCTAAAACTCAGGAAAACATCTGTTTTAAAGCTAGTATGTTCCCTCACATTTTTCAATAGCCAACTTGATGTCGTGTATAGTAGATAATAAATATTAACTAACTTACTAATATAATGAATGAAGTGTTTTTGAGGTGAGTTCAAAGTGGCAGTTTCTAACTTTGAGAACCGTTTGTGTGTATGTGTGTGTATTCAGCCTGTCCAATAGTTATTAAAATTAAGATGAAACTGACAGTGCATATTAAGTACAGAAAGTTGGCCCACTTTCCCCCGCCAAATTCACAGAATGAAAAAGGCAAGGCTTGATCTTTAGTAACCCCTTTGGTGACAGTAGGGTCTTGAGGATAAGTGATCTACATTCTCCATTAGGGGAACATTACTTCCATCCAAGAAACAAATGCACAGAAACCCTATTAGTCATGTTGAAGTGAAATTTGATATAAATTGGCTCTTTCCTGAACCATTTCCCAGAGGAAGCTTAGATTCATAAAGATGTGGGCTCTCACCTGTAACATAGTCACGTGGACACCCAAGGACACTCTCAGAGCAGCCCTCCGGGATATATTTAATTTGACTTCCTCTTTGCTTTTAGGAAAGCATTCCATTATAGCAGAATGGATAGGGACCCTAAAAATCTTAGTAATTCAGGAGAGGAGTGTAAGTTTTCTTCTCTTCAAAGATGAATATGTTGAATTGTTAAAATCCATGTCCTTTTAATTCACCTCCTCTAAAACCAGTAGGAACTGACCACTGTTGCAACTTTGAAAAAAGGCATTTTAAAGAATCTGTTGCTCTTTGCTCTGTGAGCTTTGAATTCTCATTTCATCCTTCTTTGCCTGGTCAAGTATATATGTGCTCAGAACTTGCCAGTGAAGGCTTCCTTTCTCTTCTCCCTCCCCGTCAGGGCTGGGAGTGCCTTCACGCTCACACACCATCCCAAACACACCTCCATCGTAACATTTAATGGTAACAAGGCTAATAAAGTTTTAATAACTGTAGAGCTTACTCTGAGCCAGCCACTATGCTAAGGTCATCTCACACATTATCTTAATTATTTGTCACAAAAATGCCAAGACTTAGGTGGTATTATCTTCCCATTTTACTGATGAGAACACAAAGTCAGAGGTTAAGCACCTTTCCCAAGCAGATCCAGTTCAGAAGGTGTAGCACCGAGCATCCAGGCTCTGGGTCGTGTGCCCCACTTACCCAGGAGCAATAGTGCAGACGCTCCTCCAGGCTGTGAGCTTCAGGAAGGCTATTTAACTTTGAAACCTCAGTGCCTGGCAATCCTGCCTGGCAGAGCAGGTGCTTCAGTACTTACTGAAGGGATAAATAGATGGACAAATGAATGATTTGTGGTATGGGGTTTACACAGAGGTGGGGAGGGCAGGGAAAGTTACGCATGGAAGATAATTGACCCAGGTCTTAGAATGAGTAGGCATTTTCTTAACAAAACAAAAACCTCATGTTTTCCTGACATGATTTTTGGTTTTGTTTGATTGTTTGTTACCAAAGGGCTAATTAAATTGGTTTTCACAGAAGAAATTAAGTCACAGATAAAGTTGTGTGCCTGTTAAGCAAAGAGAGCTCAGGATCCCAAGTTCTCGTTCGTGTGTAAGGGCCACGCTGCATTTATAATTACCCACTGCCTAGATGATCATGAATTCTTCTTTGTATAACTACATCTGCATCTCAAGGGTTTGACACAGGAAACCTGGAGAACAGCCATCAGAGCCATCGACTTCCTTCGGGATCACGGAAAGAGGCTTTAAAGACCTAAGAGAGGGAAGGAGATTTATGGCACTGATCCCAAAAGACGATAAACATCGGACAGACTGTTGAAGAGCCCTACGCAATGAGAGAGGGAAAGAGGCCGAAGAAATTCAGGCGGTGCCAGGAGAAAAGGAGGACCCGGGAAAGAGCTAGAATTCTTCCCAAGTAGAAAGGGCCCTACGGCTGCCACACGTGCCCAGGGACGTGGATGAAATGCCTATATTTGCCTGGAGAGCACCATTAGCAAGACCAAAGCTTATCATTTTCCACAATTTGTCTGGTTGTCAGACAAGCCTCACAAAGAACTTTCCAAATGTTCTACCCTTTTCGAGTTCAGCTGCACCTGAAGGCTTGAGCCGTCCACTCCCTCCTCCTCGTTGCCAACTCATCCTCCCTCTGAGCCAGCTTCTTCTGCAGTAACTGCTCCCGTGGGATGAGCTGACATTCTGGGCCTCTCAGCAGGAAATCCAAAGTTTTGTCCTTTCACAAGTCCCACGACGATGCAGGGAACTGCCGAGTCCGTGCCGTCGCCTGCCCCCGAGAGTCAAAGAAGTAACCATCGCATCCCAAAGTAACCGTCGCATCCACACATGCGTTTCTACAACCTGTCTGACAGTGGGCTGGACACAGGGAGCGAGGAAGGAGGGCAGGGAATCAGGGAAATATAATCTATAATCCCTACTCGAAGAATTTCAAGAAAACAACAATCTAGTTTCAGAGGAAAAAGAGAAACTACAAGACATATTGAAAACAGCCCCTAATTTATGTTACTGAGTAAAAGCACAGTATGAGTTCACAGAAGTCTGGTCACTATGAGCTATTCCAAGAGGGGGAGTTTTCATGGAGGTTATGGGAATTAAACGAGGCCATAAAATACGAGAAAGATTATTTGGAGGACAGAAAACGGGAGAGCATTCAAGAGAGAAGAAAGGTCACAAGAAAAGATGCGATTGTGGGAACAAAGTTTGGATGATGTGAAGTACACAGAGTGACCAGGCCTGACTAGGACAGATGAAGGATGCTGGGAAGTGATGGGATGTAAAATCAGATAAATTCAACCTAGGGCAAGATTATGGATCCAAGCTCCTGTTGAAATCCAGCCCGAGAAGGAAGAGTCATTTCCTAATAACATGATTTAGGCCTCTCCATGCTTTCCTCTAAATTATTTCCAATAGGTTGTGATTATCTGTGGGCTGCCACTCACTTTGATTAGAAGGATTACCTTCCACCAGAAATGGTAGCACCTTTCTTTAATGATGGTTTTATTTGACTGATGAAAACGCCTCAATGATATTCTCAGTCTTATTCTTTCCTATTGGAACTCAAACTAATACAAACTGTTCCTTGCTCCAGATATTCTATTTTTTTTTTTTTAAATAATGCTGTTCAGGCAGGAAGTTTTGTTGAATAGATTTGGTGGGGTGGGGGGCTGTTTTTTCACTAGCTTATTAAAGGTACATATTCTTTAACTTAATTTTTGATTTCTACTAATTAAAATTTCCTCTAGGCATAGTTTTGTTAACTACGATTTGCTTTAAGCATCTTTTTTTAAACTTCATTTTTATCTTTCTCAAGTTCTTATTCATTAATTGAGGATTTTCAGGCCCATGATGCTCTCCCTTTTCTTCTCAAAGGACCAAAGGCATGTTTTGGTCTGAGGAGATTCAGATTGTCTCCCTTCCCTAAAAATTGAGCAAATTCCCTGGATCAGCACCATGAAAAAAAGATTCTTTGAGGCTATAGACTAATGCTGCTATCATTCATCACCTTAAAGTACATAAAATTAATAAATACATTTAGTCACTTTTTCTAAATGTCCCAATTGTGCAAATCCTTATAAAATGTACCCTAGACCAAGCAGGAGGTGGTTGAAGCATTTCTGTGGTTAGTGCCATCTATTTTCAGAGCTAAGGAAGCCAGAAGTTTCTGAAAGTGGACCATCAACTGCCCAAGGAGAGTCACCAGCCCAGGAAACCCCACTGGCTCAGGGACCAGGTGACCAGGGCCCCCTGGTGTCTCTTCCTCCGAGAGCTGGGTCTTCTCTGATGTTGAGCTGTCCCGATGACCAAAAGTGCCCAACGTGTAGTATCTCATTTAATCCTAACATCAGTAGGAATGTTATTGCCACTTTACAGATGCCAAAACTAAGGCCCAAACAAGTCAAGTGATTTACTCAGACTCATCACTGATTTTCCTCCAAAATACAATCTTGGGTTTCTGTTTCCTAAATTATAAAACACAACGCTTGGAGATTGTTTTTAAGCAGACTGCCCTACCCAAATATTTCAGAAATGTTAGCATTTCTTAATTGTAAAATGGGTGTTTGAAATAAGTACCATTATATATAGTTTACAGAAATGCAAGTTTTTCATGAGACAAACTGCATCCAGGGAACTCTGGAATGTTTTGAAGAACATTTCCAGGGAGAAAATGAAGAAATGGAAGTGGAAAATAGATTGTAAAATCTGCTCTGTGGCTCTCATGGAATCCGGTACCTATTTATTTTTACCAATTAAGTCCTGTGAATGCTAAAGATATTCACAGCTGGCAGTATGTACATTATCCTAATTTGCAGCTTCTTGAGGGTAAAGGTCATGTGTGTTTGAACTGGGATAACTCCATTGCCACTTAAATTACCAAAATAAATGCTCTTGAATTACAGAAACCAATATAAGCATCTCAGTTTAATATTGTATTTGCAGAACCCTAAGTGATGACTGTGAGCTTCCCACTCACCTCGTGGGGTGAGCTCAAGAGGTACAGGTTCTGAGTAATTGCATATAATTTGTCTTCTGCCCTGAGACAGAAATGGTGGCGTGTTTGGCAGGGTTCCCGCCACGGCGGCGGGAGAGGTTGGGACTACAACGTGCACCTTTGTACAGAGGCATTCTGGGACGTAAAGAGCCTGGGAGGCATTGTGAGAGTCATGAAGGTGATGTGCATTTACAAAGGGCAAAGCATTTGAGCGGCTCCCTGTTCAAATAAAATATTCTGGGAGGGAAGAGTAGGCTGTGTCCCACTTATTAACTCACATGGCACTGTTAGCCAGAGCAGATTTGACGAGGACACCATCCTTGGTCCAATTCCCTTTTAAGGATTTGTTCACTGATTTACTCATTCCAGTGGTCACGGATTGCAATCACAATGACAGGCTCCTGCTGAGTTCTCTGAGTTCAAAGTGAGGTCCAGGTGGGCCTTGATGTGCAGATCTACCAGGTCTTCCTCTCTACCTGACAAGTAAACCAAGTATCACCTGGATAGATCAGGAGCTGCTCGTCATCCATGTCAAGTTTGCTTTTGCATTTGTTTTACAATGCTATCTAATTTGTCAATTCAGTCAAAAAGAACTCGAGCACCTACAATGTGTCATGAACTCTGAAGTTGACAGGAGAGAAGAAGATGCTATATTCCGTTTGAGTGCAGCTTTCTAAATATAGGAAAGTATGGATCTTGAAATCACACAATAAGACAGAAATATGGCATGTAATGAACTGTAGGAGTCCACGGCCGAGAATATGCCAATTAGAATTTTTGCTACACAATTCAAAGCGTGTTCTTATAAATAAAAGTAGGTAGACTTTATAACATTTTTGTACACAGGTAATGCTGCCTTCCTTGATTTTGTACATGGTAGTGTAGGATAACCTTTTTGCGTCAGACTTTTTATGGGTAGTAATGTGCCATTGCAGTGGGACAGCTTAAGTGCATTTTAGGGACTCCTGTATCACCATCCTCATCAACCGGCATTTATTGAGTGCAGGAACTATAAATCATACTTATATACTTTATATAGAGTAAAATATGCATGCGTGGTTTCACATAAACAATGTTGAGTCCACTTTTTTAAATATACAAGAAAATAGGAGCTCCTATATAATGGTTTTGAAATTAGTGTCTCTAAAGGAGTATAAAAACAACCCTGTCATTCTTCCAAGCTCATGGAAACCTTAAATCCTTTGGCAGTGGGTGAAATGTGAAAGGCCTTCTTAGTTTGCCCCTAAGTGTTCCCCAGTGTCCTAAAAGCATTATAGACTTCTTCATTCAGGAGGAAGCAAAAGAACCAATGTGTTTTGGGGAACCAGGTATAAATGCTGTAGCTTCCAGAACGATTAGCTCCTTTTACTTGGAAATTAGCAAATGGATGTACAATTTTTAATTATAAATTTTAAACTTTCCATCAAAGTCAAATTGTGCTGATGTTAGTCAAACCTAATCTAGGCATTGATTCAAGAACCTGCTGATGGAGTAAAAAATACATGGAAACTTGTTAACAAGAAGTTCAATTATCTACATCTCAGCAAATCATGCCAGAGTGTCATGTAATCTGCTGAGCTCAGGCAGCCCAGAGCCAGGGAAGATCTCTTTCTTTTCTTCACCATTAATATTTACAGTTGGAAGCAATACGTGGCTGCAATCTCAGTGCTGCACCTACAAAGGGAGCTGTTGGCTTGATACCTTGTTTTCTGACACTGCGAAGCGAGGAAACAGCTACCTTCTTAATCATCGCCTGATAACATTGTGTTGAAACTGGAGGGTAGCACAGGGCTGTTTTATACAAGCAACAACCCTGGGAGATTTTCTGCATTGTTTCCTTGTTTTATTTCTTGATAGACATGCTGGGGTGTTAAAAGCATGGGACTGAAAGTTGTGAATTATGGGTCCTTTTCTTTGTTCTCCCCCTGAATTTTTCAGGGTCTATGCAGGCACAGTATATAGAGACAGCTTACCTCCCAGACAGCCACTGTGTGCTGGGCACCTTCCTAGAACTCACAAACAAAATCCTTCTACCTCTCAGCCTACTTTGTTGGAGCTTATTCTGACATGCAAAGTCCCAAAAAATTAAACCAACACCAATAAGCAGGGAAACGCAGCTGGTTATATAAGTGCTGTCCATAGCAAGAGACCTGAAGTGTAAAATAACTATTATTGCTCATCTCTCAGTGTGTAAATATGTCAAATAGGGTAACTTAGTTGAAATTCAGGGTAGATTTGGGGTTACATCTATATAGTGCTCTACCTAGGATGCATCTGTGCATAACTGAACAAGCCCTGACCATTTGGGTACCGGATCTGCTGCTTAAGTAATTTGTTACTTGGGACAAATTGCTTAAAAGATCTTTTAATTAAGGGCAATGATCTCTGTATCATTAGACTATTGTGAAGATTAAAATGAGGTGACATGTCAGATGCCAGGGAAATATTAAGTCCTCAGGTTTTAATTACTTTTCCTTTTTCCCCTATGTACCACCTTTTAGTTCCAAAGTGTTTTACAGCTGATCTCATTGTAGAATATCGAAAAGATGAATGGCCTGGGTAGAATGCACAAACAATCAAAGATCTAGTTGCCACCTTGTAGTAGAAATACTAGATTTATTCTAGGTTCCTGAGACCAGGGAAAGAGGCCTAAAAAACGGTAGCAAAGACATTTTAATAAAAGAGAACAATGAAACCATTGGGTAGAGGGCCAACCTCTAAGAACCTCTAAGGATAAAAATGCCTCTTAAAATGGAGGCGATTCCTCCCCAGGTCCGCCACACAGAGAGGAGTGGTTGGCTGAGGTGAGCCGCGTTGTAACTCTCTCTCTCTTCGCGGAGCTGTAGCTATCCCTTGTGTCGTTAAATCAGAGCAGGTGGCTTCCTTTGACACCCCGCGCTGTCAGTGGAATGCAAATGCTTCTCCTCACAATGCTGAGAGTCCCGAGGCTGTGTGTTTAATCTGTGCTGTGCGAGCAGAGTGACCCTGAAAAGAACACCAGTGCAGAGCACGTTTGGAGAATTGGCAGCCATCCTCGTAAACAGAATCGGGGAGGATTCTGCAAGCCTGGTGACTAATCTTGGTTTTCTTCCTGAGGCTCTTAGCACAGCCATATCCCTGAGGACAAGTCATCTAAATGGTGGTGGAATAGAAAAGTTATAGACCCAAGGGAAATATTTTATAAAGGTGGGAGAGAAGTGTTATTCTGGGGTCTGGGAAAAAGAAGCAACAAAACTGAAGAGGCTTAGTTTATAGTTTGAATTCTCAGTTCTCAGTCTCTTTGGGAGTTTAGAAAACAAAATTTCCATATGTTTCAAATTATTTAAGTTAGTAAGGGGAATATTCTTTAGGCAATTACTCCAAACTTCAGGGAAAAAAAAGAATGTAAATAATTAAAATTTCAGTATGACACAGAATATGAGAAAATGCAGCAATCAGCAAAGATTATCCGGAGAAAAGCCTTACATTTTGGAATATTAATGACAAATTATAGAACTAAAACACAATTTAACATGTTAGCTGGGTTATCTTATTTCTTCTTAAAAAGGTCTCTGAACTGGATAGGAAACAGAATCTGATCTTCATTTTATTAAAACAGTCACTAGAAATTAGTCAGTGGCAAAAGGAGAAGATTCGTCCTTTGAGCCCTTTGTAGGGAAGGAAGAGAACTTCTCAGGCAAGAATCTCCTAAACCGTTATTTCAAAAGGCAATGCAGACACGTTGTATATCATAATTACTGTGTACATACACTTAGAGCTCCAAAAGTGTAAAATAACCAGCACAGCTATATTGTCTGGTCTCATTTTATAATAGGCTGTTAAATTTTATGCTACATTAATACATGGAGATAGGGCAACTGTAGTTCAGCAGGATTTTTAGACTGAGTTAAATGCTGTTAGACTTTATTTTTGTCCCTCCAAGAAGGAAGGCTGTGCATCCTCAATACCAGTGTAAATAGATCTTTACCCCCAGTTGCATTTTGGGACATTTAGGTAGACTATTAACAAAATCAGACATAAGGTTTTTGTGTTCGTGTTTTGTTTTGTTTTAATCCTGCCATAGAGTTTTACCAAATGGCTTATTTGGAATTTGAAAGCCTGACTTCTGAAAGAACTCTTTAGTTCTAAAACTAAATACTACTTTAATCCATCTTCCCAATATGAAGGTTTCTATCTTTGCTGGTGGTAAGATACCCTGGTGTTCTAAGTGGTGACAAGCTCATAGATTTAGGAATGTTCACTTTGGATCCGACCAACCTCAGCATGGCAGGCTCCTTCCCTGTTTAGACATAGCCAAGTCTCAAACGATTTGGAAGGGAGAGAGCTGCGCCGTGAAAGGATTCCCGTTAAAGCACGCAATGCATCTTTCATCTTCCACGAGGCAGGCTTTGAAACTGAAAATCTGATAATTTGATGTAAACCGACAGTGACAATAGAAATAGCTACTTCTGAGATTATTTAAGAGAGGGTACAGGGTATAGACATTCATCCATGAAACACTGGAAGCAAGGGTTTTTATTTCTATGTTTGCTTTGTAAAATAAGAATAGAGTAAATGGCACAATAGATTATATAAACAAGGACTTCAATGACAAGCTGTCAAAGTTAAGGTAATATATTTCACATGGGTGACTTGATGCCACACTTTATCACCTGCACGAGGGGAAACCAATTTGAGTCTGGTCAATAAAATACAACCTCCAGAGCTGGGCCTGGGGCACAGCTGACATCATGCGGCCGAGCCTGGTGACTTGGCACTCACTTCTGCTGGGACCCAGCAGGCGCTGGCACGGCTGCCATGTGGGGGAGGTCAGACATTTAAGCTCGATTTGGTTAATAAACAGGGACGCAGGTATGTCAGGAGAGAGGATGCCGTTGATCTTCGTGCTCTGCTAATTTAATGCAGGTCTGAGGTATCAGTGGAACTAGTTATTCAAAAGCTGGATTTACTGCAGTCTCACAACTGTTGAAAATTAAACTACATGTGCTGCAAGTTAGGGGTTACTGGAGTATCTCATTATAGAGGCCGTTTTTTTCAGAGGCTGGAATCTTTGCTGAATTACTGAGGGACCTATTTGAATGTAGACTTGGACCAAATAATTTTCTGATAAGTTGACCATAAATCCTCAGTAAAATAAGCTTGGTGTTCTCAGCATATCTGTTAGCGTTTTTGATCATTTTTATGGCTTTCCTTTTGCTGGTCAAATTATCCTTATATGCCCCTAAAGCCCCCCTGATGTGGATTAAGCCAACACAAACCAATAGACCTTCATTACTCTGGCAACTGGTTCTGATTTGGGGGCAATAAATACAATGACACAGACTAGATTACCTTTGCCAAAAGGACATGTGATAAGCCATAAGGATGTTGGGGATTTGGCATTCTTTCTCCTGCTTAATGTGAGAATGAATTAATAGCAGCTTTTCACCGACTGAAGAAAGTTGGTAAGAAGAAAGAATTCCAAATGAGGAAAGGGCCAAGGTACAGCTTTTAGGTCAGGAAGGACGATGCCAGGAGATGGTGAGAAAGTCCATGGACGCCCACTGTGTGCCTGGCACTGCGTTAGGCTCCAGCAGGAGGGTTAGGGCCAAATGTGTGAGGAAACTGGCATGTGATGTGATCCATGAATGTCTCAGTGTCTAGGTGGGAGATAAAACCATCGATGGGAACAAGATTTACTAGGCAATAAAAGTATAGCAGGGAGAGAAATCAGCAAGACCCAGAGTAGCAGAAGAACAAACAGATAGTGAAGAAGCAAGATCCACAAATTGGGGGGTTAGAGGAATTATTTTCACTGTAACATCATTTTTAAAAGTATTACTTTTCTAACTTTTTTGGGGAAAAAATGAAAGCTAAAGAAAATCGGAAAAAAAAAAATAGTGCAGTGAACACATACCCTTCATCCAGTTTCAACAGTTCTTTAATATTTTGCTCCCTTTCTTACCTCTATATACATACATTTTTTGCTCTAGCTTTAGAAAGTAGGTTGCAGATGTTGTAACACTTTACCACTAAATATTTCAGCAAGTGTCTCCGAAGAAAAAGGACTCCCTTCTACAACCATATACCAGTATGGCACTCAAGAAATTTACCATCTCATGTACTATCCATGTTCAGATTTCTCTAATTGTCCCAAAATTGTCCTTTAGATTTTTTTTTTTTTTGATCAAGGATACAATCAGTTGCATTTAGTTGTTAGTTGTCATGTCATTTTAGTATGATTTAATCTCAAAAGTCTCCCTGCCTTTTTTAACTTGTTTGCTGGATATTCTCTTGCTTTTGAAATGTTGTATAAAATCAATTGATATACTTATCAATCACCTTCTAAAATCTATACACCATGGCAGAGAAGGGGTACAAAGAAATTTAAATCCTTCTGTGTCCTACAAAACCCAGGTGAGTAGAGGACTCCTGGCATATGAGGCTGATAGGTTTCTTAGAAGAGGTGTAGGTCAGATGTGCTAGGAAAGAACCTGCAGAGAATATCCATGAAATTGCGCATGCGATTCTGGCCTCTGCTTCGCTGAGGGAGAGGAGAGAAGCTTCCTGGAAGGGAATCTGTTTGGGTTACTGCCCAGGTTGGGTGAACGCTTTCCTGACACATGGGCTGCTGCTTCTCCTCCGCGTGCGGCTCTGCAGAAGCAAGAAGCACTTCCCTCCACCAGCCTCCCAGGCAAGCAGGAAAGGCCTAGGCCCGCTTCTCCTTCTCTCTCCCCCTGGATGGTGGCGTTTCCTTCTGCCCTCAACACCCTTCCTTACCTCCTTCTCCCAGCAGCTCCCTTTAAGAAAAGTCCACCTTCCCGCCTTTCTTTCTTCCCTTCATACTCGCCTCTAACAGAGTGCCCGTCGCCTGAACTGTGGCGGTTTGTGTAGCCGCCCGGCCCGGGACCATCACTCCATGGTGAACTCTCTAAAGGCGCTGCCTACGCCTTTGGATCCCGTGTGTCCAGGACCTAGGGAGCTGCCTGCCACGGTGGCGGCGTTCACTGACAATGCGTGAGTGAATGAGCGCGTGAACTAATGGGCGAACGATGTCCCCACCAATAAACTCCCGGCAGTAGAGAAGTCTCCCGACAACTGAAAAAAGAATCGAATCAAGGCGTTAAACAGAGCCACGAGCACTTCCAGTGGGTGAGTCAATAACAATTGATCGGCCACTCTGTGCAAAGCACTGCACTTTGTCGTGTCGGAAAGTTCCAGAGGAAACAGATACTCATCCGTACAGTCCTGAGGGGCGGGGTGGAGGGTGGCCTAACCCCCGATGAATAGGGCAGCACGTTCAAGTGCACGGGACAGGTCACGCCGGGCAGGCCGGGCCGCGGCTCTTCTAAACGCTGCTGAGCCCTGGGCTTCCGGGCATGAGATGCTGGGAGGAGAGCCCGCGGGGTCCCCGGGGGATCTGCAGAGGGCAGCTAAGCCCCAGGGTGCTCTGAGCAGAGGAGAGGTCTCCCGAAAGGGCGTGTTCAAGGGGAGAAGCGGCATGGGCGGGGGAGGGGCGAGGGAGGCTGGTCCCTGCTCGAGAAGGGCGGGTAAGGACAGTCGCTTTGCTGACGTGCAGGGCGTAGCTGATGCTGACCTTCACAGGGAAATGGGGGCAAAGTCAAAACGAGCCTTGACTTAAAACTCAGCAGGTTAGGCTTGACACGGTTAGGACTGATATGGTTAGCATCCGTGGGCTTCCCAGCCAGGTAAGCAAGCTCTTTTTTTTTCTGTAGGGCTGTCTGGCTGGGGTAGATTCTGGGGCAAGAAAGAATGGCTAGAGGACCGTTTAACCAGCCACGTAAGAGACAGTTACTGTCTTAACCAGGTTGTGACCCTGAGAATGAACAAGAGAGCAATGCGAGCGGAAGGGCAGGGGCCTGCGTTCTGAGTGGATCCCGGTGTAAAATAATGAAGACGGAAAGGGTGTCCGATTGACAAACACAAGTGTGGGCAGCTCCCAGTGTGGTGCGCACTACACACCCCGAGTCTTCAGCTGGCGACCACTGTTTTCTGGAATGCAGAGAGAAAGAGAAGGAGAGAAAAAAAGGAAAGGAAGTATGACTGTCTACCCAGGTTTTCTGAGACCAAAATGGGCCATGATAATGTCCAGAGGGTCACCTAGCGGAGACAAAAAGAATGTTTCACACATAGAAAATGGTATTTAAAAAAAAAGGGGGGGGGGGATCTCTCGCATCTCCTGCTTGTGTCACCTGACGACATTCCCATCCGGGCTCTGGGGCAGGAGAAGGTGAAAGCAAACTGTTTGTGGCTGAGTCCACGGAAAGGAATAGTAGCCAAGTTGTATAATAATAATAGCCCCCGTCACTCTTTGATCACGTGGTTCCTGATCTGCCGCACCGCCCGCTCCCCCACCAGTGTCTGCCCGCAGCCCCTCCGAGGCGCCCTGACCCTTCAGCGGAGTTAGAGAGCAGCTGTCTCTCCCCCTGTGAGTCACAGGCCGAGGGTTTCCTCCTGCAGGAATCCCCGGGGAGAAGCTCTGTGCGTGAAATTGAGAGCTTGCCATGTGCTGCTGGGCAAGCCTTCCGCCCAGCGGCGATCACCGCGGGGTCCCTGGGGCACGGATGCCGGTCCAGGGGCTGGGAGGCAGAAGGATGGAGCTGCACCTTTATGGAACTTCTGCCTTGGGAGGGGAGGGACGCCCCCCCATGAACTGTTAGGTGTCCCAGGGCGCGACGTGCTGGAGAGAGATGAAGCTGATTACAGTTAAAGAGGGCGACCAGGCAAGGCCTCCCTGAGAAGGTGACAGGATGTGATAATCCCTACCTGGAATTTAAATGTTTCTGTGCATACAACATCTGGTAACCCCCCTGACCCAGGGTTAGCAGAAAGGGCAGCAATTCTCTTCAAACAATAAATTTATAAAAACATAATGAAATCTGAGTTTGGGCTTCTGGGATTTGGTTCTTGTATGAGGCAAAGAGCGAATTTTTATTCATAAGGCCTGGTCTTCCAAGGAGAACAATTATATCACTTATACCACCTGCTTAAGGAGAGAGACACAGGAAAGCTGTGTCTCCAGACTTCTAGCTGCATCTATGCTCCTGCTGAACATGTGGCGTCCTGAGTAGGAAAGAGCTTGTGAGACATCGGGGCAAGAATTCCAGACCCAACACTAGATGGGTGGGGTTGGGAACTGCCGGGCTCACCGCTGTATTCTAGCTCCCACTGTGCTCACACAGAGGGCATGTTCAAGAACCACTTGCTGAATGCAGGAATAACTGTATCCCTTCACGACCAGTGTCACAGCACCCCTCAAATCTCAGAATTATGGTGCTGTTCCCCTAAAAGCCCACACACGTCATGCGTGGGCTGGTGGTCAGTTGTGAAAGAAGCGATGGTTTCAACTAGGGCTGGAACCCCAAACGTGCAGCCTTGTGCTGGACCAGCTCCTTTTCTGATTTGTCTCCCGTGTACCAAATTTCCAGTAGCAATTCCAACGTCTTCGGTGGGGCCTAATGTGGAAATCACATTAGAAGCTTCCCAGGACAGCACCCCTCCGGGGGCGGGGCTGGTGCCCGGAACCACCTCGTGTTGCCGGGTTTCTCCATCACCAGGCTGTCAAGACGGTCCCCAATTAGTAGAGTTGTAAGGAATTGTAATTACTTGGTGAGAATTGGTTGAAAGACTATGTCGGTTTCCTTTGAGAGCCTGTGTGTCTTCTGGGAGAGGCAGAGCAGCGGCTGAAGAGATGGGAGCACCAAGGAGAAAATGCTACTGGGCTGGCAGTTCAGACGCCCCCTGGTCCCTGGTCCCTGCAGCCGTCAGTGGCCTGGAGGGGCTCCGTGGCTGCCACGCTTCCCGGTCCTGAGCATTTTACAAGGTGGCTGGAGCATCTGCTGGGTGGTCCCCTCCCTGTGCCAGGATGCTGCCCAAGGCCCCGCTTTCAGCTTCTCAGTACCCTGTTTCCCCCCTTATAACTGTAAAGTGGACAGTGTCTTTATGGTTGAAAATTGGCTGCTGCAGCAATATTCATTTTAAAAACAGAGTTCTGGCACATATTCAATATTACTGTGGAAACGGCTGTTCCTAGCAATTCAGTAATAAGAGATAGTTCAAGGACCCAGGTCTGTGTGGGAGTTTTTTACCATCCACCAAATTGAAGACCTACTTGTTACAATAGTAATTCACAAGAACTGCTTGCTCTCTCTCTCTCTCTCTCTCTCTCTCTCTATCTCTTCTTTATTTTTAATTTGAAGGATGAGAGTCAAAGAGATGTCCTCATTTCACTTTAGATACACAGATGGAAGGTAAATATTATAACCGGCTTTGTAAAAACACATCTTTAAAGTATTTTTCCCATTAATCACTAAAGTTCATAATAGTACATAACGTACTATTATGTACTTGTGTAACACTACACACACACACACACACACACATTTCAGAAACTCACATATTGAAGCTGGAATATAACCTGTAATCAACTAGTACATCCAAACATTCTAACTTCCTGTCTTCAACTGTCTCCACATATTTCCACACAATGGACATATAAACTGAATTCTAAGAAGGACTTGGGGAATTCACTCCACCCTAGTGTTTTTCAGGAGCCAGTTTTTAACTCCCAACATTTCTGCTTTTTTCAACTACAAACGTACTTCCGCTGATTTTACAAAATCCGACGTGAGAAAAATATGCCCCTAAGGGGGAAACCACGGCCTCAGTCCTAGAATTTCCTCACTTCAAGTCAAAGCTTTAATGTCTTCACCTCCTTTCACCTGGAAATAGGAGGTCAAGTTTCCCAAGATATCCTGTTTTTCAGGCTCCTTCCAGTGTGTTTATTGTTTTCACATTTTTCCAAATTGGCCCTAAATATTATGACAGGCGGATCCTGGTGCTGAGGACAGAGAGAGTCTCATTACTTTTCCTTTCCAGACAAGCCAGCTCGTTCTGTGCTTTCAAAATCAGATGAACTGACCAGCAGTCAGCTAGCGAGGGGCTGTGGGCCCTGACGGCCGGATGGCCCAGGCCCCTGCCAGCTCCAGGTCAGCGGCTGCCCCTCTCGGCTCCCAGGCTGGGCTCTGAGTCCCGACTTGTTGCCAGAGTGGGTGGCACCTGGTGGGTGTCCTGACGCCCAAGCAGGGCCGGGGAAATCAGCCGGGGAAGGGTCATCACACTGAAGAGTGCCAAACAGGAGTGACCACAAGGACTGACTTCCCTTCTGAGCCTGCCCCTCAGAGAAGCTCCGCACACCTGGATGCTCCACGTCTCAGAGCAAGCCTAGGACACAGAACTGTCACCCCCGCTTTACAGGTGGGCAAATGGCAGAGATAAGTGTAGGACACCGGTGGCAAAACTGGATTCAAACCCATTTCCGTCTGTTTCACAAGTGCATTTTGTTTCCAGTCTCCCCTCAGAGGAATCACAGTATAGAATTCCTCTTCTGGAGTTTAAGGAAAAAAAGCGAATGTGTATTTCCAGAGTGTTCTAGCCTAGGCTCAGGTCAGAATGTTCAAAATAAGTTTTGGCAGTTTCCCCTGAGAATGCCAGCGTGCATCCTTGCCTTGGGTCACATTTGGCCACAACCAGTCAATGTTTCAGAATGAATCTTCCATGGAGGAAAAAAAATGAAGCACCTATTTATTTTATTCTGCAGATGGGGAGTTCAAAGTCACCACAGTTTAATGTGATCATGTATAAAATGTACATTTAAACAGGATGTTAACAATACAGATTGCAGCATAAGCCATCTGAAAAGTAATTTTACATGAAGTTTTCATGAATTTGGGGTCTATCTTTTCTGAAAAAGGTTATTCAAAAGTGCAGCATTAGCAGCACAACCCATCCAAACAGGCCTGGCCTTAAACTCACGCTGTTTTTCAGGACGGTCCACACCTGGCGGCCTTGTCAGTTCCTGTGTCCCAGCAGTTTCAGTTATCAAAAGATCCATTCCAGGGCTGTGTATTTTAAGCCCAGTTGAAGAATAGCAGAGCAAAAAAGGCCTTTCAGCCAGGGGAATTCAAAAGCAAAGGACCTTCCAGAGGCGATTTCAAACTCCGACTCCCTCAGCTCCCCACCAAAGCTGAGTGACGCGCCCTATCTGATATCGCTAGGCCAGCCATTTCATCCAAAACTTTATCTGAAGCTCGGAATTGCCGTGTTAGGTTTGTAGGTTGGCTCCCGGGTCGTATCCCGAGGCATTGAGGGAGTTCTAGTTCATCTTCCAGAATTAAATGAAATCAGCGAGGTGATGCATCACATCTTCACGGCTGCTCACATTCTCCTGTGCTGAGAACTTACTCTGGGACATTCTCTTTGGCTTTTGCATCTGTTGTGTCTCCTGACTCCCATCCCTGGGAGTAGTTGCTAGGACCTGGTGTTACAGGTGATCAAACCCAGGGTCTTGCAGGGACTGGCTGAGGCCCGCCGCTCAGCGCACAGCCGGTGGAGGCAGGGGGTTTCTCTCGGGTCTGAAGCTGGCCCTTCCATTCTGTCCACATTGCTGAGAGCAGTGGAGCCTCCACAGACAAGAGCCTTGGTTCCCTGCAGGTCCCGAGATAAGTGAAGCGGATCAGTCCTCTGGTTCTGCCAGAACTGGGGTCCCAAGGAGAACTCAGCGCCTACACCTGCCATGTCCCCTCCCTCTCCAGCTGCAGGGCAGCAGGTGCGAGGGTCTGGGCGGCATTAGCTTTCCCCGTGCAATCATTCTCAGCCCAAATGAGAAGACGCCAGAGAAGTTTAGAAAACAGAGGCAAACCAAGTGATTCGTCTCCTCTCTGTGTGGGTGTGGACCCTCCCAACTCACCCACCCAGCAGAACAACCATTGACTCCCAAAGATGACACAGTTTACTGGACAGATTAAGGAGAATTCAGCATCTAGGAACAAGAGGGTTACACAATCTAGAGGTCCCCAGATAACACAAAGGGGTCCATCTGTCCTGCTGAGACCCAGACTCTTGAGCTTTCAAGGCCAGGTCTATGGCTGTATTCATCTGTCCCAGCCCACAGTTATCCCTACAGATAAAGGATGTCATTGCCACACAGTGTGGCCGGAGAACCTGCCCTCTAGTTGAGGTAAACAAATTTTCTCAAGAACGACTGAATTCTATGAAACTCTATATGCTTTTCTCCAATAACTGGAAAAGCTGCTGTGACCCAGAATTTTAGACAATAATGTGGAGAGTAGCAGCGCACACCTGAATGTTGCCCAGGAACCTGACGCTAGCTTTTCCCAGCCTAAAGGCGGTCTTCCCGTGCACGCCTGTTTCTGCTCCTGTGTATCTTATCCCAGTTAATGAGACCCCAGCCAACAGGGTCACCTCCTGTGGTGACCATCCTTGTCTTCCCTCCGCTCCTCCCCAGCCTCATTCGCACAGTCTGCCGTGGAGTGAGTCCGCCTCCCAAGTCTCTCTCCACCTTTTCCTCTTCAAGTCTCACTCCACTGGCAAACTTAGACCGAGGTCATCTCACCACGACTAATACAATAAACTGCTATTTGCTCCACCTCCAGCCCCACCTTCACTTCCACCCACCCTCCACCCTGTTACCAGAGCCAAGTTTTAATGAAACACAGACTTGATCATACCATGCTCTCACTTAAACACCTTCACTGGCTCCCACTGACCTCAGGACCAAGTCCGAATTTTAGTGTGGCTTTCAAATTTCTTGTCCAGATTCACCTACCTTATAGTTCTATCTCTCACCAACTTTTTAAATCTTTTTCCCACTCAAACATACACATTTATGGACAATACATTTGGTCATGCCGGATTTCCTACTGTTTCCCCAAACTCTAAGGACTTTTATATACTCTTGCCCTTTTTATTTCAAATTGTTTCATCCAAGTAGAATTTCCTGCTCGAACTATTTGAATGTTCATTTATCCTTCAAAAGGTAATCACATGCCACATTCCAATATTACTCTACCTACACCCCTATGCAGTTCATTTATGACATTATCATAACGTGTTTATAATGTATGATTATCTGTGTATATGTGCGTGCGTGTCTGAGCTCCAGATTTCAGACTTTGACTTGCCTTCTATTTTTATCTCCTAGCTCAGTTCAATGTTTATAGCAGATAGTCAATAACCATTGTTGAATGAGTGAGGAAACTAATGAAGCACATTCAGACGAGGCTCATAGTCAGTACACCCAAGACAATATTATGAAGAGATACAGTATTAAAGGATTATATTAATTATATAATGGCTAAATCAAAGCACAGTGAACAACAACAGCAAAATAAAAAACACAAAGGAAAACAAAGGTGTTTAAAATTCCCTAGGATGTTAAACTAACAAAGATTACATTTCTAACAGTAGCTTGGTTAGATAACAGGGAATGGGTCCTAGAGAAAGCTAAATGAGAAGGTAAACTAGTTTACTTCTGCTTTTACTTACCCTGACAGAAACATTTCTTTGAAAACCTATTAAAAATTCAAATAGCAACTGTGTCCTGTCCTTAATATTTCTGTGCAGCTAAATCAGTTTCATTTTACCCATTGCTAAAAAGTGCTTGGCAAACACATTGGAATCAACATTAGAAAAACTACTCTGTCCAAGGCACACCCCTGAGAGTCCAGGACCCAGCTCCTCCGTGCAGGGCTCTGCCTGCAGTTTTCTGTTCCCAGGTTTGGTTCCACGTGGCACACGTGTATTTTCACAACCATTCAATTGTCACATCGAATCCAAGTCAAAGTGATGACTGTGGAAACCAGCGCATTGCAGCCCAGCCTATGTCTCGAGATCTTTCCCATGAGACCCAACTAATTTAATTTGCTTCCTTTCCCAAGAAAGGCTGTAAAACAACCATATTTTTCGGTGCAAAATCAGAACTTTTTGCAAGGGAGTCGAAAGACTGTGAGCCATACATCTCTATAGATGCAGAACTATTTTACAAATAAACGTGTGGGTTCATCCTTTGGCCTCGATGTCACACAAATGACCTCAGTCACTGAAATTAAGACACAGTAGATGTCTCCTGCCTCTAGACCTTGGACTCTAGAGACAGTCACATTCTCATGATCTGGGAATAAGGACACCTGACTTTCCTTCCACACCTTGATCTTTCTCCAGCACTGAGTGGCACCTGCGCTCTGCTTGGTTTCCATTCCAGGGTAGTTCCTTGACCTGGACATTCTCCTTTGCTCTGTAACTCACATCACAATTATTTCTATCCTTGCAGTTGGCAGACGACTTGCTCTCAGACGTCTTCACCGCCATCGGTTCAGTGACGTTAGCCTTGTTGTTGATCCTATTCCTGGCAGTGGTGGCCTCCGTCGTTGCCTCCAACAAGAGAGCAACTCAGGGGTCCTACAGCCCGAGCCGTCAGGAAAAGGATGGCTCTCGCGTGGAGATGTGGAGCATGACGGCTCCCCCTGCAATGGAAAGGCTGATTTAGGACCATCCTGTCTCTAGAGGAAGAGATCCACACACTGCAAATGGGACACTTGTACCTGAGGGTTTTTCTGACAAACCTGGAGACATCAAGTTACAACCGGGACCACGCTGAAACTGTGGGAAGGACTCCTATGACCACCATACGGATGTTCATAGTGGTTCAACTTGACACCATTGTTTTATTGTATTATGTTAGCCAATCACGGAACAGTGTTTCTTGTGCCAATAATTTCAGCCTCATAATTAGCAAAAATACCTTCCTGAGGATGTGACTTCTGGGAAAAGCTCCAGTGCCTGACATTTACACTCTGTACTCTTTGCAACTTGGGGACACGTTTTTAGTTTGCCCATCAGCCGGCAACTGCATTTTTTTCACACAGAAACTACAGAAAAAAAAAAAAAAATAGGCACGTCTCTCACTCTTCCTGTCATGTGGCGAAAGGTTTTAGTTTGTACCTATGAGGAGATGCACATTTTTTGTCCTTCAGTCATGGATTCGAGAAAGTTATGGGAAAGACCTATGGTTAAAAAGCGACTCACCATCCACAAATAAAAATTGAAATGTGGTTGTTCCTCTTTCTGAGTATTTTTTTTTTTTGCATTTTGTGACACTACATGTGACAAAAGTAACCTCTAGGAGCATTTGAAGAACGTTTTAACTAAATCACCTCAAGCGCTACATTTAAAGTCCTTGCCCTTTGTAAGGTGTTGCTTAAGGTCGAAACACTTTCCGAGGCAGAAAACAGAATAAAAGGAAACCTCGTATTCTCAAACCTGAAAGACCAAGCTCTTTCCTTCCAACTGCTTTTTGATAAGTCAGTGTCAGACAGTGACCTTGTCTAAAGGTAAGAACCCCAAAGTACAGTGCACGCACCTCAAGGAGCATGTGTGTAAGACTATCTGTGTGGTTTGGAGGGAAAATACTGGGCCTTCTATTTATGTATTTTTTCCTCCAAAGATTTAATTAGATTTTTATATGTGTTTTGAAATGCATATAGCATGCTATTAAAGTAGTATATAAATAAAAAATTTAAATGTATGCATATATTGGTTTGGCCAAAAAGTTCGCTCGGATTTTTCTGTGCCATCTTATGGAAAAACCCGAACGAACTTTTTGGCCAACCCGATATACTTTGGATATATGCTCAAAAAATTAATAACATGAATTTTTATATATGTTCTAGAGCAAGCCATGCTCCTCAACTACTCAAGGACACCACTCCAGAAATCGCCCCTCTACCTTCCACATCATCAGCATTCCTGCTGTACTAGATCATTTCTAATAGCACCAAACATGCTGCCGTATTTCCTGTCATATAAAATTACCTTCTGTGGCCCCATCTCCCTCCAATTACCATCCTATTCCTCACTATGCCTGTCAGCAAAACGTCCATAAGAGAGTTTTATATTCTCTGTCTTCCCTTCCTCTCCTCCCATTCTCTCTTGAAATCAAACTAATTTGGCTTTTCTCTGCACCACCCCACGAAAGAGCTCGTGTCAGGGTCACCAATGGACACGTTGCCGAACACAGCAGCCCATCCTCAGACTTCAGCAGCCTTTGAAACAGCCGTCATTCCTTTCTCGAAATACTTGCCACCCAATGGGACACCATTTCTTCCTGATTTTCCTTTTACCCCACCGTCCAGCCCCTCTCAGACTCTTCGCTGGTTTCCCCTCATCTTCCTCTGCTTTATTTTTTTTCCATACTGTTTATCACTACCTGACAAATCACATATTTTTTGCTGTCTGTTTCTCCTGACTAAAATTTAAGTTACATGGGGACAAGAACTTTGTTTTTTTTCTTTCACTGCAAAATCCCTCATTTAAAACAGGCCTAATGTACAATAAAAACAGAATGAATATTTTCTGCATAAATGTACAAGTAATGAATGAATGTTATTTGTGCCTGCCACCAGCAAAACCCCAAAGTGCCCAAGATTTGTGTGAGTTGTCATTGGATGCTCCTGCTACTAAACTGTAATAGCTTTGTAGCTATTAATGGCTTAATCTTTGGCTTTCCCTCAATTTTTCATATTGTTTTAAGTGTTTGTCCAAGAAAATGGATGTCTCTGGGTGTCTGCATGTGGAGTATGCCATAAGACATTTTCTTTACATTTACATCCCATTAGAGTTACAACTTCTTAATAGAGGCTTATATGGAAAGGACAAAAAGAGCTCTTGCTTAAAGAAAAAAAAAAAAAAGTAGCTGACTTTAAAAAACTACAAACTAAAAAAAATCACAGAGGAGAAGTTGGTCCTGTTGGGATCAGCAAGGGTAAGAAGAAAAAGATAACTGTCGATGGTAATACTTTAAGTGTAGAAAAGACGTCTAACTAATCTGGCTACTCACCCTCCTCCAGTGCCTAGTTCAGGGCTCCACATAGGAATGCATGTTCAAATATATATATGAATGAATGCATGCAGGCATGAATAAATGAATGATTCCATGTGGATGTGCCAAACATATAGGAGGTTACTTAGTGACTAGCCCAGCAAGTCAAATCTACATCTTTGAACAAGCTAGATATACAACATCTTATGTCAGAATGCTTCCAAGTTAGCCCTATGGAGTATTTGTACTGAACCATCTTTAACAAGATAAACCTCACCTTAAGTAGAAAAGTCTAGTAATTGCATCACCAATGTTGGGGTGACTTTCTTCTTTTTTTTTAATTAACTTTTTTTTTATAGTAGTATAGTTAATTTACAATGTTGTGTTAGTTTCAGGTGACAGCACAGTGATTCAGATATATATATAATATGTATTACAGTATATATATATCTATTCTTTTTCAGATTCTTTTCCATTATAGATTATTATAAGATATTGAACATAGTTCCCTATGCTATACAGTAAGTCCTTGTTATTTACCTATTTTATATATATTTTATATATAGCAGTGTGTATGTGCTGATCCCAAACTCCTAATTTACCCCCCCCCCACTATCCCCTTTGGTGACCATAAGTTTGTTTCCTATATTTCTATATTTGTGAGTCTATTTCTGTCTTGTAAATAAGTTTATTTGTATCACTTTTTTAGATACAAATAAAGTGATATCATATGATATTTGTCTTTCTCTTTCTGACTTACTTCACTTAGAATGATAGTGTCTAGGCCCATCCACATTGCTGCAAATGGCATTATTTCCTTCTTTTATTATGGCTGAGTAATATTTCATTGTATATATATACCACATCTTCTTTATCCATTCATCTGTTGACAGACATTTAGGTTGCTTCCATGTCTTGTCTATTGTAAATAGTGCTGCTATGAACATTGGGGTGCATGTATCTTTTAGAATTAGAGTTTACTCCTGATATATATCCAGGAGTGGGATTGCAGGATCATATTGTAACTCTATTTTTAGTTTTTGAAGGAACCTCCATACTGTTCTCCACAGTGGCTGTATCAATTTACATTCCCACCAACAGTGTATGAGGGTTCCCTTTTCTCCACACCCTCTCCAGCATTTATTACTTGTAGATATTTTAATGATGGCAATTCTGACTGGTGTGAGATGATACCTCATTGTAGTTTTGACTTGCATTTCTCTAATAATTAGTGATATTGAGCATCTTTTCATGTGCCTGTTGGCCATCTGTATGTCTTCTTTGGAGAAATGTCTATTTAGGTCTTCTGCCCATTTTTGATTGGGTTGTTTGGTTTTTTTATATTAAGGTGTATGAGCACTTTGTATATTTTGGAAATTAATCCCAGAACTAGAACAAAAATTTTTTTAATTTTTATGGAAACACAAAAGACCCCAAATAGCCAAAACAATCTTGAGAAAGAAGAACAGAGCTGGAGGAATCATACTCCCTGGCTTCAGACTACCCTACAAAGATACAGTAATCAAAACAGTATGGTGCTGGCACAAAAACAGACATATAGATCAATGGAACAGGATAGAAAGCCCAGAAATAAACCCACACACCTATGGTCAATTAATCTATGACAAAGGAGGCAAGAATATACAGTGGAGAAAAGACAGTCTCTTCAATAAGTGGTGCTGGGAAAACTGGACAGCTACATGTAAAAGAATGAAATTAGAACACTCCCTAACACCATAGACAAAAATAAACTCGAAATGGATTAAAGACCTCTGACGTAAATCACAGCAATATGTTTTTGGATCCATCTCCTAGAGCAATGGAAATAAAACCAAAAATAAACAAATGGGACCTAATTAAACTTAAAAGCTTTTGCACAGCAAAGGAAACCTTAAACAAAACAAAAAGACAACCTACAGAATGGGAGAAAATATTTGCAGATGATGTAACATTCACGTCATGTGTATTTTTGCAATTTGTGTTAGCTTGGTTTCAGAGATGGTGGAAACAATTCCTCTCATGCTTGTTTGTATTGTGATGTTGCCACCGCTCCTCTCAAGAGGTGGGTCTGTTTGCCATCCCCTGAGTCAGGGCTGGCTTTGTGACTTTCTTTGACCAACAGCATGTCATGGAAATGATGCTAGGTGCAAGAGACTTGCAGGTTTTTTTCCTTCCCTTAGATGGTTGTCCTGAGACTTCCATGCTGTGAAGTCTGGAGTGAATGTACCAACTGGAGAGAGGCTCAGCTCTGCCAGGCTGCCAGCCACCCTCCCTGCTGGATGCAGCCACATGGTGACCCCTGTGAAACCAGCAGAAGGACAACCCCATCAAGCCACAGAACCAAAGAGAAATCATAAATCATTGTTTGACGTCACTAAGGTTTAGGTTGATTTGTTACATGGTGGTTGGTGACTGAGACACACCTGTCCACACCAACAAGGCAAACCAAAGAACACAGCAGGATGCAGGACTCATCTGCTTCTAATTCCTTTGCTTCCAAAACTGCTGCTCTGGGAACCGGTGGGCCATGCAGTATTCATCTGCAGAGTAAGGATAATTAGCCCAATATTAATAAAAGATGACAAACGCGTGCTGATTTCTCTCAGAGCGGGAAATATGATGAGAATCCATTCACTGCAAGCCCTGGTCTGGGCGGCTGAGGGTCCCCTGTCCTTCCAGCACAGCCATCTACAGGCTTGGGGGCTGGGGTGTAAAGGGGACACAGCCGTCCCGCTTCCTGCCCTGGGCGAACCCTGGCCGGGCAGCCAATGCAAAAGGCACATCTGGTGTGTGTTTACAAGGGGGGACAGGAAGACTCCTTCAAGGGGCCCCTCGCACGGCTCCTGTAGGCGCAGTGGGTGCAAAGGGCAGCAGGAGATGACAAACGACTGTAACTTAAACCAGCCGTCAAACCTGCCCTATTTCACTTCCTTAAATGACCGCTGTTTAACAGGCCTTCATCTCGGACAGGGGAAGGTGTGGTCCCGGAGTTTGGCCCTGGGTAGCACAATTATTATCATTATCAATCAGTATTAGCTGCAGTTATTGAAGAGTAACTGGTACAGTACCTAGAGGCAGAACTAGAATGAATCAATGTAATGAACACTTCCATTATTACAATGGCAGTGAGGGATCCTTTGGGGAGCTCTTGCTAAGGGCCAGGACTATATTTAGCTACTCTACACGCATCCTGGCTCATTTAAACCTTACGACAGCTCTTTGAAAGAGGAACTTTTATCTTCACTTTAAGAGCCTTTGGAGACAAACATAGGTTTAAGTTTCTGCTCTGCCCCATCCAGGTGACATGAACTTAGCCTGAAAAACAGGCTCCCACCTCCTACTCCTTGGTCTGCCAAACCAATGCCATGGGTAACTTCTCCTCCAATCCCCTTCCCATCCATCTTATGATGTATTTGTAAAATAAACAGATCTCATTCAAAGAAAGGTTACTTTTTCATGTCGTTCTCATGTCTCAGAATTGCCCCTGTGATGGCAGCCCCATCCGACTGGAGAAATCACTTCATCTGTAAGATTGGCATGAACTGTATAGACCACCTGTATGTCCTCAATGTCAGAAAATAAATCAAAATGTCGCAGGTCTCTCAGTCCCCCAAACAACTGACGATAAGAATGAAAAAAACAAAAACAAGTTTTCTTTACAGAGAGTACTTTTTTTTACCCAGCCTTTTAGCATTACTCCTTAAACCTCTTGTGTTAAGGAATCACAATCATCTACAATCATCACCAGCAAGAAAGACTGAGTTTAAATCTTTCTCGGTTTAAATCGTCCTTTTGATGATGATTAGCTAGCCAACTTTACCTGGTTTTATGCTCGACAGGGATATGATTCAAATCATGAAACTTTCCTTAATTCTGGAGTGAATATGACCTTTCACATTTCAAAAGACTTCCAGCAAAAGTGCAACTTTTACTGCTGTGCATTGCATTGAAAAGCAATGTCAAAAATGCAAGTCTCCAATTTAAGCCCATTCTTCTGTAATTTTGGTGCCCAGGCTTTGCTTTATGTGGTTCCAGAAACCTGGGAACAACATGCATCAAATGTATTTGGCAGTACCTGCCTGAGGACAGCCGCCTTAAGAACCAGCCATGGGGTTGGGTGACAAGCTATCCTTGAAAACTGCTCCCGAATCCACCTCTCCCAGCTCTAAGAAGCACCTCCTGGAGGTGTTCATGGTTTGCAGCTCGAGGCTCCAAAACTGAAGTTTATTCAGGCTGAAATAAAGTAAACACCAAATGGAAACAAGTATATGTGTTGGTAAAAGTTCCCAAAGCATAGGTGCTCCTGAACCCTGTTGTGACTCAGCCCTTCATATCATGGATTTGGAGATGTCATAGGTCAACTCATTCAGTGACACAATCAACATCCAAAAGCCTTTTACTGCCGGGGACAGGTATCCACAGATATCTTCTAGGTGAGCTCCCCCAGAGATCATTCAGAAACCTTATTTTGCCAGGCCAGTCCTGTTTCCAAAAAACAAACAAAAAAATTGCTCTCCATTTGAATAATTTGGGGATGTTTAATTGTGCAAAAAGGTAAATAACTAAATACTAACCACCAAGAGGAGGTTTAATTTGAAAATACTTTGTCATATGAAAAAGTTCAGTTAAGCCTAACTCTTAAGGTTGCTTTTATGAGGTTCCCAAAATTATTAAATCTCTGAGATCTGGAATATAGGTATCCCCACGTGAACTCAAGCTCAATTTTTTTCTAAAAGTCTTTGCTGTTTTTTGAATGAATTGGTATTTAATTCTCGGATAGACAGAAGAGAAGCCAAAAGGTCCTCTTGCCTGGTGATCTGAACAGTACATGGGTTTCAATTCAATACCCTGCACTGCTAAGTACTAATGTAATTCAATTATTGAATCTGCAGTAATAGGACTTAAATATTCCAAACGTGAAGAGGAGCAAGGATGATCAATTTAACAGTTATTAAGTATCTGAAGCATCTAATGACCAGAATCACTGATTAGAGGAGATTCCAATTATGTCGGCTTATTTAGCATTTGGTAGAATATTATTACTTTGGTAGAATGGGAGGCCTTGTCATGGGAAAAAAAGAATAAAGAGAATATTGTTTTCAATTAGAAAGTAAAATATGATATTGTCATCCGAATTGGTAGAAGCCACTTTAAATCATTTGAAATGAAATACAAATTAATTCCAGCACCTCTTTCGAAGAAACTAGCCAAATACGTCCATGTGATAAAATTACATTTATTTAGATTTAATAGAGTTCCAGTAACTTACATGAATATTGTTTCCACCTTCTGAATGCATTTCAGTAGATCTAACATCTGCCCTCAAGAGTTACTAGTCCAAAGATGAGACAGTTGTAAAAGACTCAGAAGGGCTATAAAAATAAACACACTGTTGCCATGAATAGTTAGTTAATTTTAAAACCTGTGTAATAAATATTCTGTTTGTTTTAAAGAGGATGATTGGACCTCTTCTCAGAGGATATTTCTTTCTGTGTTCTCTGACCCAGAAATTAAAACTAGAAATAATGAAGCTAGGTGGGAAATGCTTCAAGATGGTAGATCAATTCTTAGCTCAGCATCCAAGGTAGATCCCAGTAGTGTTCAGGAATAAATGTGATCAAAAATAGTCACCTTGCATGAAAGCCATTGCTGACAAGAGACTAAGCAAACAGACTTCACATTATTTAATCAATTACACAGACAAAATAAAAACAGATTATTGGGTTGCTGTGGTATTTTTCATCACTGTTACAAGTTAGATATCCAAAATTCAGTTCTTAAAGTCAGTTTATTTTCTCCTTAAGACTATAACAATTTCTCTTTGCTGCTATCAGATGCCAGTCAGGGTGTGTGGAGGAATTAGCAAGTCTCTGTCCTCAGCTGTGGAGTAAGATTTATAATCCAGTAAGTATCATTTCTCTCCAGAAACGGCTCTCTTTATTTAAAAAAAAAAAAACAGGTATTTGTGACCATTAACTATTTGAAGCAATAATTGAAGAAATGGGGCACTGGACATAAATATGAACTTTCTGACCAACTGTGTTTAATGCAACTGTGTGTTGTAACTTCTGTTTCCCACTAAACTTTTTTTTTAATTGGGATATAGCTGCTTTACAATGTTGTGTTAGTTTCTGCTGTACAGTGAAGTGAATCAGCTATATGTATGCATATATCCCCTCTTTTTTGGATTTCCTTCCCATTTAGGTCACCACAGAGCACTGAGTAGAGTTCCCTGTGCTATACAGTAGGTTCTCATTAGTTACCTATTTTATACATAGTAGTGTATATGTGTCAGTCCCAATTTCCCAATTCATCCCACCCCCCTTCTCCCCTTGGTGTCCATATATGGACATGGAAGCAACCTAAATGCCCATTGACAGATGAATGGATAAAGAAGATGTGGTACATATATACAATAGGATATTAGCCATAAAAAGGAACAAAATTGGGTCATTTGTAGAAACGTGGATGGACCTAGAGACTGTCATACAGAGTGAAGTAAGAGAAAAACAAATATCACATATTAATGCATACATGTGGAATCTAGAAAAAATGGTACAGATGAACCTATTTGCAAAGCAGAAATAGAGACACAGACATAGAGAACAAATGTATGTTTCCCACTAAATTTCTGAGTGTAACCCTCTTTTGCCAGCCATATTCTTCTGGTGTTTATTAGTAAAAGACTCATTAACTCAAAGCCCCCTCTAGAACCTCTGAAACTCCAATCCCTATAATGTTCTTGGGGCAAAGTTGCTTTTTCTTATCTTGATGAGAGCTATCAATCAGTCATCTCCACTTTCCCTTTTACAACAAGATAATAAAGGGCACCCCCCTCCCTGGAAGGTGACCTGTTGGGGGGTAGAGGGGGGTGGGTCTCCCTAGGCTGTGCTGACTTTACAGGTGTCTCCTCCTTGTCAGGAGTGGTGGTGCCGGAGCCCCACCCAGGCTGCAGCGCCTCCTGTGGGGCAGCCCCGACCCCCAGAGGGGGTCTGCTGGAGGAGGGGGGTGGCATGTGCTTCTGCGTCCTCTAAAGGTCCCTAGGCCAGCAGCTGCCTCATCCAGCAGCACTGTCCCCTTACCCCGACCTGGATCCCACAGGTGACTCTGCCACCCTCACTAGCAGTGACAGTAACTCAGCTCCCGCCGTGCTCAGCACTTCCCAGAATTTTCAGTCTCCTCAAGCGCACTAGGAGGTTAGGCTCTCCTGCTGCCCCCCCCTCACGTCTTCAGAGTCCTCTGTTCTGTCCAGACCACCTTCCCGAGCACGTGCACCGACTCCCTCCAAGAGTTCAAGCGATGCTCTCCACCTGCCCCAAAGGGCTGCCCAGTCTCAGGACACAGAGGCGGGGGCCTGGCTGCCCCAGGATCCTCCAAGACAGACACGCACACAGGACTCTAACTGATGACCTGCAGAGGCATGTGGATGGTGAAACTCTGTCTAGAAACTGGCAGGATAATGTAAACATCCTTATGCAGATGTAGCCATTTTCCCCCACGAACTGCTGTGTCCCAGTCCTCCGATATCAGCATAATCGCCCTTTGTAACCTGTGAGAGGACATGTCATCTGACTTTTTCTTGCTCGGTACTGTTTACTTTTCAACATAAATTCTTCTGTTCTGAGTTTAAAATCCACTCCTTGATCATTTTCTTCCTTCTTCTTCCACCCAAAACAAGGAAGCAAAGTGAGTTAGCTGGTGGCTCCTGGATCTCTGGTAGATTCCCTGACTCTCACATTCTACGTATTGATTCACTGAAGTTAAGTTAAATACACTGATTTGACGCTGTCTGAAGGGTCTCCTCCTCCTCCCCTCACACCCCAACCCATTCTTTCGTTGACAATTTCATGAATGTCCTGACCTCCAAGGCTTTTAGCACTCCCCAACCCACAATGAGGTTGTTCAAAATGCACATTTTCTGAATCATTCAAACATATCTGGAACATACAAGTCTGACTTTAAAACCAGTACATATAATAATACTTCCCTCACATTCGTTCTAAACAGCAGAATTACTCACTTTGCTCATTTAATGAAAAAAAAATCACCAAATGTCTTGCATTTGCTGCTAAGTACAACATAATTAATTGAAATCAAACATAACATCTGAAATCTTACCTAGGAGGAGAAATGGTGAGGTAGAGAAGATTGCACAAAACACAGAACACAGAAATTTCTGAAAGGAGTCGATTATCCTGAAAGGAGATTGTTTTACTGTCCAGGGAGGCATAATGTCCTCTCATGTGGTGGGAGGTATAATGGATGTAAAGGGTGGGAAGGGAGAATTATATAAATTATATACAATGATATATATAATTATACAATCTATATATACAATTATATAAACACTGGCCTGGTGACATTTAAAATGTGACAGGAGGAGAAGGGTTACAAAAAAAATTCATCCCGCAATCAAGGGCACCCAAGACAAATCACAAAATAAGATGCAACGAATTATGTTGAAATTCTAATGTTGCTGACCATGTCATTTAAAGTATTCACGATATCAAAAAATGAGAACATGACTTACTTTACAATGTGCCAAAGGTCAAGTATGGCCATGATTCTATCAAATAATTTAAGCACAAATAAGCTTTAAACAACTTCTAAATTTTTCCCGTTATGCTAACATTTTCAAAATCATTAAAGAAATGTGTAGAGCAATTATTGGAACAAATGAAATGTCAGTTTCTTGTATATATTATTCAGTTTAAATCTTAAAATATACAATAATCTCTACTGTTAACTATTAATGGACAAAAATATGTAAAGAAAGAAATTATGCTTAATAAAAAGTTTCACATTTACATTCATTGCCAAAGAACATGTAATAATACCTTCCTGTACTGTAATTTGAGAACCTTTACCCATAATTCATGCAGAAATGACTACAGGATTAACCTCTTCCTGGGCTTTGAGTTTTAGAAACAAGTTCCTGACTGCTTGCTTCTTTCCATCCCACTTCCATCATAACTTCAGAATTAGTTTCAGACTTTTAGTTTTACTGCTACTAAGCTCAACACCATTCCTTCTATTTTCAGTTTTGCATGCCTGGTGTGAATATTTAGTGGACAGCCATCTCCAAATGAAGGGATAGTTAATTTATCAGACTCATGTGAGAGTTAACAGAGAGGTATAAGATCTTTCCAAGGTTCTTCCATCTTGACTAGTGATATTCTATTCAGTTTCATTCAACACAAAGCTATTAAGTATCTACTGTAAGATAGATGTTATGCTAAGAACTGGAGATTCAAAGATGAACAAAACAAGAGATAGCCACAATGGTGGAGCAGGAAGACCCTGAGCTCACTTTCTCCCACAGGCACACCAAAGTTACAACTATTTACACAGCAACTATTGATGAGAACAACCTGAAGACCAGCAGAAAAGATCTTCTACAACTAAAGATATAAAGAAGGAACCACAACAAGATGGGTAGGAGGGGCAGAGATGCTGTATAGTCAAAACCCACACTCCCAGGTAGGCTACCCACAAACAGCAGGATAATCAAAATTGCAGAGCTTCCTCCAAAGGAGTGAGGGGTCTGAGTTCCACATCAGCCTCCTCAGCTGGGAATCCTACACTGGGAAGACAAGCCCCAGAATGTCTGGCTTTGAAGGCAGGCGGGCTTGCATTCAGGAGAGGTGGAGAGCTATGGACACTACATAATGATCAAGGGGTCAATCCAAGATGAAGATATAACAATTGTAAATATATATGTACCCAACATAGGAGCACCTCAATACATAGGCAAATATTAACAGCTATGAAAGGAGAAATGAACAGTAACACAATAATAGTGGGAGACTTTAACACCCCACTTACATCAATGGACAGATCATCCAGACAGAAAATCAATAAGGATACGTAGTACTTAAATAACACATAAGACCAAATGGACTTAACTGATATTTATAGAGCATTCCACCCAAAAGCCACAGAATACACATTCTTCTCAAAGGCACATGGCACATTCTCCAGGATTGATCACATGCTAGGCCACAAGACAAGCCTCAGTAAATTTAAGAAAATTGAAATCATATCAAGCATCTTTTCCAACCAAAATGCTATGAGACTAGAAATCAACTACAAGAAAAAAAACTGCAAAAAACACAAACACATGGAGACTAAACAATATGCTACTAAACAATCAATGGGTCACTGAAGAAATCAAAGAGGAAATCAAAAAATACCTAGAGACAAATGACAATGAAAACATGATAAATCAAAACCTATGGGACACAGCAAAAGCTGGTCTAAGATGGAAGTTTATAGCAGTACAATCTTACCTCAGGAAACAAGAAAAATCTCAAATAAACAACCTAAACTTACAGCTAAAGCAACTAGAGAAAGAATAACAATCAAAATCCAAAGTTAGTACAAGGAAAAATATTATAAAGTTAAGAGCAGACATAAATGAAATACAGACTAAAAAAAAAATAGAAAAGATCAATGAAATTAAAAGCTGGTTCTTTGAAAAGATAAACAAAATTGATAAACCTTTAGCCAGACTTATCAGGAAAAAAAAGAGAGAGGGCCCAAATCAGTAGAATCAGAAATGAAAAAGGAGAAGTTACAATGGGCACCACAGAAATACAAAGGATCATAAGAGACAACTACGAGCAACTACATGCCAATAAAATGGACAACCTGGAAGAAATAGACAAATCTCAGAAAGTCACAATCTCCCAAGACTGGAACCAGGAAGAAATAGGAAATATGAACAGACCAGTTACCATTCCTGCAATTGAATCAGTAATTTAAAAACTCCCAACAGGGCTTCCCTGGTGGCGCAGTGGTTGAGAATCTGCCTGCCAATGCAGGGGACACGGGTTCGAGCCCTGGTCTGGGAAGATCCCATATGCCGCGGAGCAACTAGGCCCGTGAGCCACAATTACTGAGCCTGCGCGTCTGGAGCCTGTGCTCCGCAACAAGAGAGACCACGATAATGAGAGGCCCGCGCACCGCGATGAAGAGTGGCCCCCACTTGCCGCAACTAGAGAAAGCCCTCGCACAGAAACGAAGACCCAACACAGCCATAAATAATAAATAAATAAATAAAATAATAAAAAAAAAAAAAAAAAAAAAAAACTCCCAACAAACAAAAGTCCAGGACCAGGTGGCTTCACAGGTGAGTTCTACCAAACCTTTAGAGAAGAGTTAACACCTATCCTTCTGAAACTATTCCGAAAAAATTGTAGAGGAAGGAACACTTCTGAACTCATTCTATGAGGCCACCATCACTCTGATACCAAAACCAGACAAAGATACCACAAAAAAGAAAATTATAGGCCAATATCACTGATGAACATAGATGCAAAAATCCTCAACAAAATAGTAGCAAACCAACTCCAGCAAAACATTAAAAGGATCATACACCATGATTAAGAGGGATTTATCCCAGGGATGTAAGGATTTTTCAATATCCTCAATCAGAATGATACACCACATTAACAAATTGAAGACTAAAAACCATATGATCATCTCAGTAGATGCAAAAACAGCTTTTGATAAAATTCAACATCCAAATTAGGCATATTTTTAAAAAGCATTTCTCTTTTTGTTACTTCCCTTTACTTTTGACAAGGAGGAACTAGCTATAAAAAGAATGTGGTAGATAAACAGTACATTTTAATCCTATATTAATGAATTAGAACAAACAGAAGAATTTCCATTTTTACATATTGTGTTATATGCCTACTTATAAGTCAAAGATAATGGCCAAAGATAGGTAATTCTTTATTCTTAATTGAAGCATGAAAATTATAAATTAAGAAATGTATAACTCTTCAAAAAATAGAATATTACTTATCATCAGCATTATGGACTGAATTGTATCCCCCCCTCAAATCCATTTATTGAAGCCCTACTCTTTTCTCCCCCAATACCTCAAAATGTACCTGTATTTGGAGACAGCCTTTAAAGAGGTTATTAGGTTAAAATGAAGCCCTTAGGGTGAGCCCTAATCCAATCTCACTGATGTCCTTATAAGAGGAGAATAGGATATACAAAGAGATACCAAGGATGCAAGCACACATGGAAAAGGCCCTGTAAAGAGGCTGCAAGAGGGCAGCCATCTGCAAGCCAAGGGCAGGCTTCAGAGGAAACTAACCCTGCAGGCACCTTGATCGTGGACTTCCAGCCTCCATAGCTGTGCTTAAGCCTTCCGGTTTATAATAATTTGTTATGGCAGCCCTAGAAAAGTAATATGATCATCAAGCCAGAAAGAAGAAAATTAGCCTTGAAAAGGAAAAATGAGGCAAAGAAAAGTAAGTGAAAGAAAAATCTAAAGAGACTTATTTTATCTTGGCAATTAGTTGGCCATATGCCTTTTCAACTCTTTCATACTGTTGGTCGTTCAAAAACAGTGGAGAGAGTAGAAATGGACCACAAAGGCTTCCCTCAACTGTTAAGTTCTTCTAACAAATCTCTCTTACATTCACAGTGTAATGAGGCAAGTTAGAAGTGAGAGAAAGTGAAAGAGTCAGAACCAGTGTTTCTCAACACTTCTTGGGCTAGTTTTTGTCACCTTGAGGCAGGGCTGTAGATGGAGCGAAAGCACACATCTGCTGCCTCTTCTTGCCTTGTGAACCTTATCAGACTTCACCAAACCCCTGCCTGGTGTGAGACAAAATATATTCATCAACAGTAGAGAAACCACACTGAATTTGCTAATGTTCTTTTAATATGCTCACCACATCAAATGTTAAATACTCCCTACAATTTAAAGCTGTGCTGTCCAATGTGGTAGCCACTTGCCAGATTTGATTATATAAATTTAAATTTAATTAAAATGTCAGTTCCTCAGTCACATTAGCCAGATTTCAAGTGAGCCACACGTGGCCAGTGGCTACCATATCTGACAGCAGTGATATAGAACATTCCCACTGTCATGGGAAGCTCTACTAGCACTGCTTTAGAATGTAAAATTTGGCCAACTTTATAGCTATAGCAGCCATCTCCATTTAAATTATTTAAATCCCTATATGACCTGTATCTTTCTTTCAGTATTTCCTCTGTTTCAGGGAACGCATGATTTCCCTGTGCTTGAGTTTAAAACAGAAACACAAGTTTTAATCTGTACCAAAAAAAAAAAAAAAAGATATGTTGGCAACTTCTGAGTGAAAGCAAATGTGGTCAGGGCACAGGGGGTTTCCCGCCCCTTTTCCCCCAGAAAGACAGTCCTTCACACAGTGTTAAAAATCGTTCCAGTTGGTTGAGTCCAGACTATTCACTTACAGACACCTGCTGTCCACTCGGGGCCATCAGAGGGGCTCGTGGGGTGGGTGTTTCCGGTGGTCCTAGCTTGTCCACCAGCACATTTGGAGACACAGAGGATGCAGTGCTCTGTCCTGCAGCACCTGCATCAGAGTATCAAAGTAAAGCCCACATTCCTCACCACACATTTAACTCTGCAATCCTACACCGGGAAGTGCTTTCCCTGACCCAGACTGGTGATCAGCTTCTGCCCTAAAGCATGAGAAAAGGACCATCAATTCTACAATGAACTGGGTTTTACAAGGATCACTTCAGTATGAAAAACAGAATACAAACAGCCTTTAAGTGTTTCTATGTCCCTCCTCTTAAAGTGGAACATGGGAGGGTTTATACTACTTATTTTAGAAAGAAGGAAATATTGGCCCCTAATTAAGAATATTGCTGGAGGCTGTGTGGAGAAATGGACATGTGAGAGGTTCAAGTGGAAAGTATCTAAGTGTCTTGCTAGGGGCGCACTATTCTTTCTTCTCTTTTAACTGCAAAATGTATAAAAGGTGTTAGGGCTTACAGAACCTTTTTATTGTTTTGTTTTACAGCTCAAAGAATGGCCCATGGAGATTTAACCCCCTTTACCTCTAAGAGAAATGTGAACCTTCCCATCTGAAGGAGGGGGGAGGGGAAGAGTCAGGAAGAGAACGATCACTTTCTAGTCCTCGGCATGAACTGCCCCGAAGCTGGCGTGGGTGGCCGCCACCCAGATGGCTGTTCCCTTTGCAGGCGCACTGGAGAGCAGACCCCTAGGGCTGCTGTGAGAGGGGAGAGCTCCCGTCCCACCCGGGGCAGGTCAAAGTGCGCTGATGTCAACAGTCTCAGAATCTATAGAGAGGCTGGGCCAGGCCTGGCATGCGGGGGAGATAGGGGGGCCTGTTGCCTTTGGCAAAGCTCTGTCTATCTGAGAAGCTACCACCGCCTCTAACACCCTCCCCGTGGACATAGTGCGACTTAGGGGGAAACACGGGCCTGAACGCTGCAGGCATGGGGCCCGCACCCTGCCTGCTGTAATCAGCCGGAGATCATTTAGGCTCCCTGATTTTCTCTACTTCTTCAGCTGCAAAGCAGGGATGATAAGATCCATCCCATCACATCGCTCGGAGGAAAACTAAAATACGTAAAACTCCCGGGCACGTAGTAGGTTTCCAACCAGTGGTGGCTCTGAGGGTAGTCACGACTCTGTGGGTGCTTTTCCTGGACCCACAGAGACTCTGCCCTAGATTCTCAGTGTCACCTGCACCCAAATACTTAGGGCTGTATGTTCAGCTTTCGGAAGTGACACCTGTGCTGGGGCAAAAATTATTTTTTGTCCAAAACGTCAAATGTTTAGAGTGTCCCTCTCAGGGCCCTCCGCTTCTGCACCCCCGCAGGAAAGGTCCGCCGGCTCCACACCAGCTCTCTCACCTTGGGCTCCCGTGACAGGATGCCATCAGGAAGCCACTGCACGTGGTGGTGAAGCAGAGAAAGGGGTCTCTGTGCAAAGGCAGGAGTCATGGCCGGAACTGGGAGAATTTTGCCGCCGAAGGTAAGGAGCAGCTGTGGGTGGAAAAGAAAGTGACGCCAGAGGAAAGGGGGCTTGTAAGAAACGTTGCAGGGAGTTTAGAAATGTCAGGTGGGGGGGACTTACTACTTTGAACGTCCTGCTCTATTTGCCAGGGTGGGTTTTGACTACATCACCACACCAGCATTAAGCCCCGCCCTCACCTTTGCAGTTGGGTTTACACCTGGGCGCGGCCCGCTGACCGCTCTGCGCAGGCGCGTCTGAGGGGGTGGAGCCCTCTCTGCTCTCCTGCCACTCAGGCCCCTTCAGGTGGACGCGAGGCTCTGCGGGCTGAGGCGCCCCGTCACCCCTGACCCCAGCGGGGGCTGCTTCAGACCAGGAGAAAGGTACGAAGGGGGTCTTTGCACACTCTGGGTACCCCTGGTGCACCTCAAATCCGTGCTCTTGTGCGTGGCATGGGGGAGACGGGAAGGCTGGGGGCCAGGCCCCTTTCAAATGTGGGACGTGTTATTAGGAGACGGGAACCGCCCTGCGGGCGGAAAGCTGCTGCATGCTGATGCCGGCGCCCACAGGAGTGGCCTCAGGTTTGCAAATACCCTTTCCTGTCCGTCCAGCACCATGTGTCCGCCTTCGGTGTCCAGGGCAGAGATGCTCAGAGAATGTGGCGTCCACTCTTCCCTCGGTTTACAATGTCCCGCTGCCTCTCCTGGCGTTTAGAACCGCAGGAAACTGAACGCTCTTTGAAATTCCCGGTTGGGGCAATTGAAGACCTTTCGGGAGCTTTAAACACCGAAACTTTTGGGGTACCTCTCCCACATGTCTTAAAAATAAAAACAATTCTTAATTCATAAATGAAGACTAAGATAATGCAACGGAGTTTTTGTTTTAATGTTTAACTTCGATGCTTCTAATTGAAATATCAAATATCATCCTTCAAAAATAGTTTTGGGGTCTCTAATTTGTTGGCACCCTAAGTCTGGGTGTAGGCTAGCCGCTGGGTAACTTTTTGCGCCGACCTGTGGGTGGAGAAAACAGATGAAGGTTAAAGCCGCCTTGTAGAAACACGGGAGCATGGCTGGACCCTGAAATTCCATCGCGTTAACACCAGGTGGAGGTCATTGTAATTTCTAAACTAGGTGAGATAATCTAGCCTATTTGTTATTTTGTCTCCCTGGTAGCACAAAAGGACTTCTTTATGACAAAGTTTTCCCTGATAAACCTTTTTGGAAGTATCCACTTTGAGGTAACATAAAAATATTTCAAAACCATTTGTGTTTTTCGATTTTCTCCAAGTTATGTTTCCAGGGTCCAGAAAACTGATAAAATAATCCTTATTACAGTAAGAATGGTATTACTATGACAACAGTGATAGGATCACAAATATCTAACAGTTGCATTGTACTTTACAATTGACAAAGAATGTGATTTCCCAAATATCTTATCATTTGAACCTCATATCAGTTGTATGATGTAACAGGAGAGTTATTAAAAGTCCTATAAATGAGTTAATGAGCCAACCTCCTTCACATTTTAACAGGGACTTTCTGGAGATGGAATTTCTTGACACCCAAGATCAAAGCATTGTTACTAGCTTACAATCTTGATTTTATTTTATTTTTTATTTTTTCAGTGGGCAAGGGAAAGGCCCCACTGGCACAATAAAGAACACACTATAAAAGGTACCAATACTCCTTTTCACAGAATCCTCGTTCTTTAAGGCCTAGGGTAAGTGTTACCTCCTCTGGGAAGCCTGCCTTGCTGCCCAAGGAGCATTCTTTGTTCTTTCCCTTGCTGCCAGAGGTACTTGATCAAAGCTTCCATGTTTGTATCCTCCATGGATTGTGAGTCCTTTCAGGATTGTTTTATCCTCTTGTACATGAGCAGCATGTAAGCCAGTACTTACAGCACAAAATAGATGCTCAGTAAATAATATTGACTGACCCATGACGTAAATGAGGAAATGAATTAATAAATGATTCATAAGTGGAACCACTTCTGTGTGTTGAAGATGGTTCACCAAGTCAAGTCTTCTAAATTTAGCAAGGATTTATAAACTGGAGGATCGGGAGGGGCTCTGAAGTTTTAACTCAGAACCCCACTTGTCAGGGTCAAGTGTAGCTTGACATCAGCACCCTGAAAGCTGCATCTTTTGAAATGCTTCAGAATATGATAACAGTCTTAAGAGATATGCAGATATACAGAAAATGATTAGAATATTAGATGTGTCTAATGTTCCCTAGGAGGACACCTTATAATTCCGTCCTTCCCATAAAGTAAGAAATTCATAAGGAATGGAATGCATTCTGGTTACTCTTTTCAAGGCTTGCAAACATCCTCAAAGGCAGCATCTTGCAGGCAAGGCTCCTGGCAACAGTCTACTGATTTCTTAAGTATTCAGTTCTGAAAAAGAGAAGGCAAGCGTGGAAAGCGTCTTCTGATCCTGGCTGCTGAAACACAGTGGTTATCATTAGCGCTGATAAGCTGCTTGTCAGCACTCTGACTCCACGTTATACGAAGCTGCAGGCTCTCCTCACTGATTAGCACGAGAGCTAGTAAACGGCTTCAGTAGAGACATTCAAGACAGATCTTCTGTAGCTTCAAACACGGAGTCAACAGAGTTCTTTATGGAAAGCCAGCTGAAGTTCATACTTCACACCTTGGTACATTAAAAACATTAATTTCACTCAGCCTTTATAATCAGAGAGTCCCATCTACAGACATTTATTTGAAGATGTCTGAGGGCCCGCACAAGTAGGGAAGTAATAATACTTCTTCTAAAGAAAACTGTTCCATGGAAAAGGTAGAGATTAGGAAGAGTAATAATTATACCTGAAATGTTAATAACTGGATATCTTTTTCTGTAAATACTCTTACAATTATTTACATTTAAAAAGATAAAATTGCTAAAAAGAAATTAGAAGAATAAGAGCAGTTTTAGTGAAAACTGGGTAATTTTCACAATTTTCCTTAGTGATTTTTCTAGGTGAGCCAGAAAACCTGAAGGAGACCATTATTATGCAAAGCATTCTGGTACAAATGACTTCATGTATCTCATACGATAGGGGATTTCTTGGGGAAAAAGAAGAAGAAAGAAAAGAAAAATGAAGCATTCAGTGTTGGGGGTTTTCAGTGAAAATTCATTGCTGTGCTTGCCAGTAGTTTCCTGCAGCTGGATGTATGCTACTGCTACATCCAGTTTCATCCCCAGGAGGGGAGAAATTAGAAGTTCAAACAGCTTCATATTAAGCACTTAAATTCAAGTTAGGGGACAATAGAATATAACTTTTAATAAATTTTAACATTTCTCCCTTCACAAAGATTATGTAAGAAATATTATTCAGAGATTGGAGAGTATAGGTAGAAAACATCAAATGTCTTTAAAATTATTGTGAGATAATATTAGTGAAAATGAGAAAAGCAAGCATTGTAGGTTTTTAAATTCAGTATAAAGGAAACAAATGATGTAGTCCCATTAACAAAGCAATGAACTCAGCTACTAAGAACTCTAAATCTGTAATATTTGTAACATCTATCTGTAGCTTCCCTCTTGGCCCAAATGAGGGTTGGGTTTACTCAATGTAAAAAGAAAATCAATCATGTCTATTTCAAATTTAGATTCAAGGCTAACCTGTCTCAGAAGAGAAATTCCTGGAGGGCTGCTGGGTTATGACAGCTCTTCCCTTTGACCCTGTGCCAAGGCTAAGCTAATCCTGTCTCAGTCCTTTGTTGCCATCTTCCTCATCCATAATCGTCAGTCTGGAAGGGGGGAAGGAAACATAGTTAAGAGGGAAATTTTCGTATATTGGGATCTCCAATTCCCTATACATTATATTCCAAACTACTTAGAGATCTTAAAATGCTTCGTGATGTTATTCAGTAACACTTATAGTAATCTTGAAGAACGAAATAATCATCAGAAGGCTAGAGAAATGCAAATACTATTTGGATTTTTTTTTAGATATTTTTATTGTTGAGAATTTCAAGCATATTTGAAAATAGAATAATATAACAAAATCACTTATTACACAGCTTCAGCATTTATCCACTCTTGTACTATACCCCATTGCCTACAATGTATCTACTTACTCCAGCCTGTAAACTTTTGAAGTAAGTCCCAAACATCCTATTATTTCATCTCTCCATTTCAGTATGTGTCTCTAAAAGAACTCATTTTTTTTTTAACATCTTTATTGGAGTACAATTGCTTTACAATGTTGTGTTAGTCTCTGCTATGTAACAAAGTGAATCAGCTATACATATACATATATCCCCATATCTCTTCCCTCTTGCATCTCCCTCCCACCCTCCCTATCCCACCCATCTAGGTGGACACAAAACACCAAGCTGATTTCCCTGTGCTCTGCGGCTGCTTCCCACTAGCTATCGGTTTTACATTTGGTAGTGTATATAGGTCCATGCCACTCTCTCACTTCATCTCAGTTTACCCTTCCCCCTCCCCGTGTCCTCAAGTCTATTCTCTATGTCTGCATCTTTACTCCTATCCTGCCCCTAGGTTCTTCAGACCTTTTTTTTTTTTACATTGCATATATATGTGTTAGCATACAGTATTTGTTTTTCTCTTTCTGACTTATTCACTCTGTATGACAGTCTCTAGGTCCATCCACCTCACTACAAATAACTCAATTTCTTTTCTTTGTATGGCTGAGTAATATTCCATTGTATAAATGTGCCACATCTTCTTTATCCATTCACCTGTCAATGGACACTTAGGTTGCTTCCATGTCCTGGCTATTGTAAATAGAGCTGCAATGACCATTGTGGTACATGACTCTTTTTGAATTATGGTTTTCTCAGGGTATATGCCCAATAGTGGGATTGCTGGGTTGTATGGTGGTTCTATTTTTAGTTTTTTAAGGAACCTCCATACTGTTCTCCATAGCAGCTGTATCAATTTATATTCCCACCAACAGTGCAAGAGGGTTCCCTTTTCTCCACACCCTCTCCAGCATTTATTGTTTGTAGATATTTTGATGATGGCCATTCTGACCGATATGAGGTGATACCTCATTGTAGTTTTGATTTGCATTTCTCTAATGATTAGTGATGTTGAGAATACTTTCATGTGTTTGTTGACAATCTCTATGTCTTCTTTAGAGAAATGTCTATTTAGGTCTTCTGCCCAATTTTTGATTGGGTTGTTTGTTTTTTTTGATATCGAGCTGCATGAGCTGCTTGTATATTTTGGAGATTAATCCTTTGTCAGTTGCTTCATTTGCAAATATTTTCTCCCATTCTGAGGGTTGTCTTTTCATCTTGTTTATGGTTTCCTTTGCTGTGCAAAAGCTTTTAAGTTTCATTAGGTCCCATTTGTTTTTATTTCCATTTCTCTAGGAGGTGGGTCAAAAAGGATCTTGCTCTGATTTATGTCATGGAGTGTTCTGCCTATGTTTTCCTCTTAAGAGTTTTATAGCGTTGACTTACATTTAGGTCTTTAATCCATTTTGAGTTTATTTTTGTGTATGGTGTTAGGGAGTGTTCTAATTTCACCCCTTTACATGTAGCTGTCCAGTTTTCCCAACACCACTTACTGAAGAGGCTGTCTTTTCTCCATTGTATATTCTTGCTTCCTTTATCAAAGATAAGGTGACCATATGTGCATGGGTTTATCTCTGGGCTTTCTATCCTGTTCCATTGATCTATATTTCTGTTTTTGTGCCAGTACCATACTGTCTTGATTACTGTAGCTTTGTAGTATAGTCTGAAGTCAGGGAGCCTCATTCTTCCAGCTACATTTTTCTTTCTCAAGATTTCTTTGGCTATTCGAGGTCTTTTGTGTTTCCATACAAACTGTGAAATTTTTTGTGCTAGTTCTGTGAAAAATGCCATTGGTAGTTTGACAGCGATTGAATTGAATATGTAGATTGCTTTGGGTAGTAGAGTCATTTTCACAATGTTGATTCTTCCAGTCCAAGAACATGGTATAGCTCTCCATCTGTTTGTATCATCTTTATTTCTTTCATCAGTGTCTTATAGTTTTCTGCATACAGGTCTTTTGTCTCCTTAGGTAGGTTTATTCCTAGGTATTTTATTCTTTTTGTTGCAGTGGTAAATGGGAGTGTTTCCTTAATTTCTCTTTCAGATTTTCCATCATTAGTGTATAGGAATGCAAGAGATTTTGATGCATTAATTTTGTATCCTGCTACTTTACCAAATTCGTTGATTAGTTGTAGTAGTTTTCTGGTAGCATCTTTTTTTTTTTTTTTTTAATATTTATTTATTTTGGCTGAGCTGGGTCTTAGTTGTGGCACATGGGATCTTTGCTGGGTTTGTGGGCTTATAGTTGTGGCATGTGGGCTTCTTAGTTGCGATATATGGACTTTTTTCCCTTAATTAATTAATTTATTTATTTTTGGCTGTGTTGGGTCTTTGCTTCTGTGTGAGGGCTTTCTCTGGTTGCAGCGAGCGGGGGCCACTCTTCATCGTGGTGTGCGGGCCTCTCACTGTTGCGGCCTCTCGTTGCGGAGCACAAGCTCCAGACGCGCAGGCTCAGTACTTGTGGCTCACGGGCCCAGCAACTCCGTGGCATGTGGGATCCTCCCAGACCAGGGCCCGAACCTGTGTCCCCTGCACTGGCAGGCAGACTCTCAACCACTGTGCCACCAGGGAAGCCCAGTTTTCTGCGAGCATCTTTAACATTCTCTACATATAGTATCATGTCATCTGCAAACAGTGACAGCTGTACTTCTTCTTTTCCACTTTGGATTCCTTTTATTTCTTTTTCTTCTCTGATTGCTGTAGCTAAAACTTCCAAGTCTATGTTGAATAATAGTGGTGAGAGTGGGCAACCTTGTCTTGCTCCTGATCTTAGTGGAAATGGTTTCAGTTTTTCACCATTGAGAATGATTTTGGCTGTGGGTTTGTCATATATGGCCTTTGTTATGTTGAGGTAAGTTCCCTCTATGCCTACTTTCTGGAGGATTTTTATCATAAATGGGTGTTGAGTTTTGTCAAAAGCTTTTTCTGCATCTATTGACATGATCATATGGTTTTTCTCCTTCAACTTGTTAATGTGGTGTATCACATTGATTGATTTGCATATATTGAAGAATCCTTGCATTCCTGGGATAAACCCCACTTGATTGTGGTGTATGATCCTTTTAATGTGCTGTTGCATTCTGTTTGCTAGTATTTTGTTGAGGTTTTTTTGCATCTATGTTCATCAGAGATATTGGCCTGTAGTTTTCCTTCTTTGTGACATCTTTGTCTGGTTTTGGTATCAGGGTGATGGTGGCCTCGTAGAATGAGTTTGGGAGTGTGCCTCCCTCTGCTATATTTTAGAAGAGTTTGAGAAGGATAGGTGTTAGCTCTTCTCTAAATGTTTGATAGAATTCGCCTGTGAAGCCATCTGGTCCTGGGCTTTTGTTTTTTGGAATATTTTTAATCACAGTTTCAATTTCAGTGCTTGTGATTGGTCTGTTTATATTTTCTATTTCTTCCTGGTTCAGTCTCGGAAGGTTGTGCTTTTCTAAGAATTTGTCCATTTCTTTCAGGTTGTCCACTGTATTGGCATATAGTTGCTTGTAGTAATCTCTCATGATCCTTTGTATTTCTGCAGTGTCAGTTGTTACGTCTCCTTTTTCATTTCTAATTCTATTGATTTGAGTCTTCTCCCTTATTTTCTTGATGAGTCTGGCTAATGGTTTATCAATTTTGTTTATCTTCTCAAAGAACCAGGTTTTAGTTTTATTGATCTTTACTGTCACTTCCTTCATTTCTTTTACATTTATTTCTGATCTGATCTTTATGATTTCTTTCCTTCTGTAACTTTGGGGTTTTTTGTTCTTCTTTCTCTAATTGCTTTAGGTGTAAGGTTAGGTTGTTTATTTGAGATGTTTCTTGTTTCTTGAGGTAGGATTGTATTGCTATAAACTTCCCTCTTAGAACTGCTTTTGCTGCATCCCATAGGTTTTGGGTTGTCATGTTTTCATTGTCATTTGTTTCTAGGTAATGATTGATATCTAGTCTCATAGCATTGTGGTTGGCAAAGATACTTGATACGATTTCGATTTTCTTAAATTTACCAAGGCTTGATTTGTGACCCAAGATATGATCTGTCCTGGAGAATGTTCCATTAGCACTTGAAGAAAGTGTAATCTGCTGTTTTTGGATGGAATGTCCTATAAATATCAATGAAGTCCTTCTTGTTTAATGTATCATTTAAAGCTTGTGTTTCCTTAATTATTTTCATTTTGGATGATATGTCCATTGGTGAAAGTGGGGTGTTAAAGTCCCCTACTATGATTGTGTTACTGTCGGTTTCCCCTTTTATGGCTGTTAGCCTTTTGCCTTATGTATTGAGGTGGTCCTATGTTGGGTGCATAAGTATTTACAATTGTTCTATCTTCTTCTTGGATTGATCCCTTGATCATTATGTAGTGTCCTTCTTTGTCTCTTGTAATAGTCTTTATTTTAAAGTCTATTTTGTCTGATATGAGAATTGCTACTCCAGCTTTCTTTTGATTTCCATTTTTATGGAATATCTTTTTCCATCTCCTCACTTTCAGTCTGTATGTGTCCCTAGGTCTGTAGTGGGTCTCTTGCAGACAGCATATATATGGGTCTTATTTTTGTATCCATTCAGCCAGTCTATGTCTTTTGCTTGGAGCATTTAATCCATTTACATTTAAGGTAGTTATCAGTATGTATGCTCCTGTTACCATTTTCTTAATTGTTTTGTGTTTGTTATTGTAAGTCTTTTCCTTCTCTTGTGTTTCCTGCCTAGAGAAGTTCCTTTAGCATTTGTTGTAGAGCTGGTTTGGTGGTGTTGGATTCTCCTAGCTTTTGCTTGTCTGTAAAGTTTTTAATTTCTCCGTCAAATCTGAATGAGATCTTTGCTGGGTAGAGTAATCTGGTTGTAGGTTTTTCCCTTTCATCACTTTAAATATGTCCTGCCACTCCTTTCTGGCTTGCAGAGTTTCTGCTGAAGGATCAGCTGTTAACCTTATGGGGATTCTGTTGTTTGTTAATTGTTGCTTTTCCCTTGCTGTTTTTAATATTTTTTCTTTGTATTTAATTTTTGATAGTTTGACTAATATGTGTCTTGGCGTGTTTCTCCTTAGATTTATCCTATATGGGACTCTCTGTGCTTCCTGGACTTGATTGACTCTTTCCTTTCCCATAATAGGGAAGTTTTCAACTATAATCTCTTCAAATATTTTCTCAGTCCCTTTTTTTTTCTTCTCTTCTTCTTCTGGAACCCCTATAATTTGGATGTTGGTGGTTTAATGTTGTCCTAGAAGTCTTTGAGATTGTCCTCAATTCTTTTCATTCTTATTTCTTTATTCTGCTCTGAGATAGTTATTTCCACTATTTTATCTTCCAGGTCACTTATCCGTTCTTCTGCCTCAGTTATTCTGCTATTGAGTCCTTCTAGAGAATTTTTAATTTCATTTATTGTGTTGTTCATCATTGTTTGTTTGCTCTTTAGTTCTTTTAGGTCCTTGTTAAACGTTTCTTTTATTTTCTCCATTCTATTTCCAAGATTTTGAATCATCTTTACTATCATTACTCTGAATTCTTTTTCACGTAGACTGCCTATTTCCTCTTCATTTGTTTGGTCTGGTGGGTTTTTACCTTACTCCTTCATTTGTTGTGTATTTCTCCATCTTCTCATTTTGCTTAACTTACTGTGTTTGGAGTCTCCTTTTCTCAGGCTGCAGGTTTGTAGTTCCCGTTGTTTTTGGTGTCTGTCCCCAGTGGGTAAGGTTGGTTCAGTGGGTTGTGTAGGCTTCCTGGTGGAGGGGACTGGTGCCTCTGTTCTGGTGGATGAGGCTGGAGCTTGTCTTTCTGGTGGGCAGGACCACGTCCGGTGGTGTGTTTTGGGGTGTCTGTGACCTTATTATGATTTTAGGCAGCCTCTCTGCTAATGGTGGGGTTGTGTTCCTGTCTTGCTAGTTGTTTGACATAGGGTGTCCAGCACTGTAGCTTGCTGGGTCGTTGAGTGGAGCTGGTTCTTAGCATTAAGATGGAGATCTCTGGGAGAGCTTTTGCCGTTTGATATTACGTAGGGCCGGGAGATCCCTGGTGGACCAATGTCCTGAACTAGGCTCTCCCATCTCAGAGGCTCAGGCCTGACACGTAGCCAGAGCACCAAGACCCTGTCAGCCACACGGCTGCTCCTGGCATATGGTCTGTGAAGGTCACTGCTGAGCCATCCTGTGTTCCTGCACTATAGACCCCTTCAGGTCCAAGACTATTGTTGCTGTTCTTTCAGCACCACTGGAACATGCACAGGGAAAGTGATGTGCAGTCATGGGTATGTTGTTGACTTCTCTCTGCCTTCTTCAACTCTGCTAAGTTCTTCATTTCTACCATGAGAGATGCTCCTGGGAGAACTAGGAAGTGACACGTGAGAGGGGTCAGAATGTTGTCCCAGTACTGAGGCTAATCAAGTCAACCTTAGATGGCACATAACACCCTTTGCCCTGGATTCAAGTCAATGTTATTTGCTGGGATACAAAGTCCAAAGCCACGGAGTCCTCCAGAAAGCTGGTGCGGGGACACTCCTGCAACCTCTGACTTCTCCCCAACAGGATGACGGGATCGAACTCATTAATATAATAAAAATATCAATATCCTAGCTAAAAAAATTGAACAACACTTTAAAAAATACTATCAAATATCCAGTATGCATGCAAATCTCCCATTATCTCATAAATGCTATAAATGTATTTATTTTATAGTTTTTTTGAATCAGAACACAAATAAGTCCATATGTGAAAGTTGATTTTTTTAAGTTTTTTTTTTTTTTACATACATTCTTTTTCAGATTCTTTTCCCTTATAGGTTATTACAAAATATTGAGTGTAGTTCCCTGTGCTATATAGTAGGTCCTTATTGGTTATCTATTTTATATATATGGTAAGTCCCCCACATACGAACCTTCAAGTTGTGAGGTTTCAAAGATGCAAACATGCCCCTGTATGCCAGCTGTTGTACTGTACTACTGTACTTTTCAAGATACTGAGATTAATAATGATTTCAAGATTAAAAATGATTTCTTTATTTTTTGTGTTTGTTTTTTATATATTATTTGTGTGAAAAATATTATAAACCTATTACAATATAGTGCTATATGGCCGATTGTGTTAGTTGGGTACCAAGGCTAACTTTGTTGAACTTACGAACAAATTGGACTTACGAACGTGCTCTCGGAATGTAACTCATTCGTATGTAAGGGCCTTACTTTGGTAGGGTGTTTATGTTAATCCCAATCTCCTAATTTATCATTCCCCCTGCCCCTTGCTTTCCCCTTTGGTAATCATAAGTTTGCTTTCTATGTCTGGGTCTATTTCTGTTTTGTAAATAAGTTCATTAGAATCATTTTTTAAGATTCCACATATAAGTGATATCATATGATATTTGTCTTTCTCTGGCTTACTTCACTTAGAATGATAATCTCTAGATCCATCCATGTTGCTGCAAATGGCATTATTTCCTCCTTTTTTATGACTGGTTAACATTATACATATGTACCACATCTTCTTGGTCCATTCATCTGCTGATGGACATTTAGGTTGCTTCCATGTCTTGGCTATTGTAAATAATGCTGCAGTGAACATTGGGGTGCATGTATCTTTTTGAATTAGAGTTTTCTCTGGGTATATACCCAGGAGTGGGATTGCAGGATCATATAGCAGCTCTATTTTTAATTTTTAAAGGAACCTCCATACTGTTCTTCATATTTCCTGCACCAATTTACATTCCCACCAACAGCTGAGTTTCTTTTAATTGTTGGCTTTCTGCTCTGTCTCTACTTCTTTCTCCCTCTTTTATTTCTTGCTTTTGTTGTGTTGCTGTTAAAGTAATACAGGTTGTTTTTATGTACTTGAACAGCTTCCTTTGTCTTCTATATATCCTGAACATTGGTAGTTGATCTAGAGGTTTGATCAGATTTGGATTAGATATGTTTCCAAGACAGTTTCATGGGTGGGGGGGTGTTCTATCAGAAGGCAAAACTTATCTGAGTTTCTATCTTTTGTGATGTTAGCAGACCTTGATGCTCAATGCTTAGATCAAACAGTTCATTAGGGAAGAAAATGGTGATATTCTAGCTCTATTCTTCCCTCTTCATTTATTAGCTGGAATACTATTATAAAGTGAAACTTCGCTGATCTACTCTTAGGTTATCCAATGGTATAGTAGTATGGGAAAGGCAGGATAGATGTTTGATTCTTTCTCATTATGTACCCATTTCCAAAATAATGAGTTCAGTTCCTAGTATACTCTGATGATGATCAGTTAGCTCTTTTTTTGGTATTATAATAAATTCATGGAAGTAAACGTTTACTATACTTCAGTACATTGCATCTACTATTTTCATTGGTGTTCAAATTAAATCATTTTAGCCCATGGGAGGCTCTTCAATTTGGCTCTTGAGGTCTTTTGAAACGAATAGTTTTTGATAGATTCATGGCTATGTTGTATTACAAGATATTTCAGGCATCTTGCATGTTTCCTGTCCCAGACCTGGACAACATTTTTTTCTAAAGATCCTCAGGTTCTTTTCAGTAGAAAATGGTCCAGTCTGTGGAGAACAGCTTGGATTTTAGGAACTAGTTTCACATGCCACACCTGGGTTGTCATTGTTTCCTTTTCAGTAGACAGAACTAGGTAACAGTTCTTGTTTTTTAAAGAGAAAATATTTCATGCCTTGTATCATATTTTATTTTAATATTCAGGTTTTACATTTGCATTTTCTTTCTCCTATGCTATCAATCTTAGTTTTAAGGACATAATAGTTTTTATGTTGATGTCTCCCTAGTCATTTTTGTTCTCTGAAGCTCATTTTCTGGAATATTCCTCAGGAAAGGTTTAAGGGTATTCAGCATGAACTTGTATGTTGTTAACAATTTGTTGGTAACTGGATATAATTTCCTGTCTCACACTTTGCTCTTTGGGCATCTTAAAGAAGTTAGTCCATTAGCTCCTGTCATTGCTGTTCTTCAAGAGCATTGCCATTGTAAAGTCTAATTGCAATCTGAATTTCTTTCTTGCTTGGAATTTTTATCTTTAAGGTCCAGTGATTTTATTAAATATTTTTGGTGCATTAGATTTTTTTTTATTGCTGTAATAAAATACCACAAAGTTAACAACTTAAAGCAACACAAAGTTATCATCTTACAGTTCTCTAGGTCAGATATCCAAAATGGGTCTCACTGGGCTAAAATCAACATATCAACAAAGAAGCATTCCTTTCTGGAGGCTCTACGAGACAGTCTGCTTCCTTGTCTTTTCCAGCTTCTAGAGGCTGCCCACGTTCCTTCAGTCATGGACCCCTTCCTTCCTCTTCATAGCCAGCACCATCGTATCTCCCTCGATCCTTTTTCAATAGTCACATAGCTCTCCCACCACAGCCAAGAAAAGTTCTCCTCCATTCAGGATTCGTGTGATTAGATAGGGCCCACTCAGATAGTACAGGATAATCTCATCTCAAGGTCCTTAACCTTTCTTTTGACTTTTTTAAATTTAATTTTTATTTTATATTGGGGTATAGTTGATTTACAATGTTGTGTTAGTTTCAGGTGTACAGCAAAGTGATTCAGTTATACATATACATATATCCATTCTTTTACAGATTCATTTCCCATATAGGTTATTACAGAGTATTGAGTAGAGTTCCCTCTGCTATACAGTAGGTACTTATGGATTATCTATTTTATATATAGTAGTGGGTAAATGTTAATCCCAAACTCCTCATTTATCCCTCCCCACTGCACGTTTCTTCTTTGATAACGATAAGTTTGTTTTCGAAGTCTGTGAGTCTGCTTCTGTTTTATAAATAAGTTCATTTGTATAATTTTTTTAAGATTCTACATGTACGTGATATCATATGATACTTGTCTTTCTTTGACTTACTTCACTTAGTATGATAATCTCTAGGTCCATCCATGTTGCTGCAAATGGCATTATTTTGTTCTTTTTAATGCTGAGTAATATTCCATTGTACATATGTACCACATCTTCTTTACCCATTCCTCTGTCAGTGGACATTTAGGTTGCTTCCGTGTCTTGGCTATTGTAGTGAACTGCAATGAACTGCAATGTAATGCTGCAATGAACATTGGGGTGCATATATTTTTTTGAATTATGGTTTTCTCCAGATATATGCCCAGGAGTAGGATTGCTGGATCATATGGTAGCTCTAATTTTAGTTTTTTAAGGAAGCTCCATACTATTCTCCATAGTGGTTGTACCAATTTACATTCCAACCAACAGTGTAAGAGGGTTCCCTTTTCTCCACACCCTCTCCTTCATTTATTGTTTGTAGACTTTTTGACAATGCCATTCTGACCAGTGTGAGGTGATATCTAATTGTAGTTTTGATTTGCATTTCTCTAATAATTAGTGATGTTGAGCATATTTTCATGTGCTTTCTGGCTATCTGTATATCTTTTTGGAGAAATGTCTGTTTGACTCTTCTGCCGATTTTTTGATTAGGTTGTTGTCTTTTGATATAGAGCTGCTTAAGCTGTTTGTATATTGTGGAAATTAATCCCTTGTCAGTCACTTCATTGCCAAATATTTTCTCCCATTCTGTGGGTTGTCTTTTCATTTTGTTTATGGTTTCCTTTGCTGTGCAAAAGCTTTTAAGTTTCATTATATCCCATTTATTTTTGTTTTTATTTTCATTAATCTAGGAATTGGGTCCAAAAGGATATTGCTGCAATTTATGTCAAAGAGTGTTCTGCCTGTGTTTTCCTCTAAGAGTTTTATAGTATCTGGCCTTACATTTAGGTCTTTAATCCATTTTGAGTTTATTTTTGTGTATGGTATTAGAGAATGTTCTCATTTCATTCTTTTACATGTAGCTGTCCAGTTTCCCCAGCACCATTTAGTGAAGATACTGTCCTTACCCCACTGTATATTCTTGCCTCCTTTGTCATAGATAAATTGACCATAGGTACATGGGTTTATTTCTGGGCTTTCTATCCTGTTCCATTAATCTATATTTCTGTTTTTGTGCCAGCACCATACTGTTTTGATGACTGCAGCTTTGTGGTATAGTCTGAAGTCAGGGAGCCTGATTGCTCCAGCTCCACTTTTCATCCTCAGGATTGCTTTGAATATTCGGGTTCCTTTGTGTTTCCATACAAATTGTAAAATTTTTTGTTCTAGTTCTGTGGAAAACGCCACTGGTAATTTGATAGGAATTGCCTTGAATCTGTAGATTGCTTTGGGTAGTATAGTCATTTTGACAATATTGATTCTTCCAATCCAAGAATATGCTATATCTTTCCATCTGTGTCATCCTCAGTTTCTTTCATCAGTGAATTATAGTTTTCAGAGTACAGGTCTTTTGCCTCCTTAGGTAGGTTTATTCCTAGGTATTTTATTATTTTTGTTGCAATGGTAAATGGGATTGTTTTCTTAATTTCTCTTTCTGATCTTTTGTTGTTAGTGTATAGGAATGCAAGAGATTTCTGTGTATTAATTTTGTATCCTGCAACTTTACTGAATTCATCGATGAGGTCTAGTAGTTTTTTGGTAGCATTTTTAGGATATTCTATGTACAGTATCATACATGTCACTGTTTGTCATCTGTAAACAGTGACAGTTTTATTTCTTCTTTTCCAATTTGGATTCCTTTTATTTCCTTTTCTTCTGACTGCCATGGCTAGGACTTCCAAAACTATGTCAAATAAAAGTGGTGAGAGTGGACATCCTTGTCTTGTTCCTGATCTTAGAGGAGATGCTTTCAGCTTTTCACCATTGAGTATGATGTTAATTGTGGGTTTGTCATATATGACCTTCATCATGTTGAGGTAGGTTACCACTATGCCCACTTTCTGGAGTCTTTATCATAAATGGGTGTTGAATTTTGTCAAAAGCTTTTTCCACATCTATTGAGATGATCATATGGTTTGTGTTCTTCAGTTTATTAATGTGGTGTATCACACTGATTGATTTGTGGATATTGAAGAATCCTTACATCCTTGGAATAAATCCCACTTGAACATGGTCTGTAACCCTTTAAATGTGTTGTTGGATTTGTTTTGGTTTTAGTATTTTGTTGAGGATTTTTGCATCTATGTTCATCAGTGATATTGGCCTGTAATTTTCTTTTTGTGTGTGGTATTTTTGTCTGGTTTTTGTATCAAGGTGATGGTGGCCTCATAGAATGAGTTTGGGAGTTTTCCTTCCTCTGCAAATTTTTGGAATAGTTTCGGAAGGATAGGTGTTAACTCTTCTCTAAATGCTTGATAGAATTTGCCTGTGAAGCCATCTGGTCCTGGACTTTTGTTTATTGGAAGTTTTTAAATCACAGTTTCACTTTCAGTACTTGTAATTAGTCTGCTCATATTTTCTATTTCTTCCTTGTTCAGTCTTGGAAGGTTGTACCTTTCTAAGAATTTGTCCATTTCTTCTAGGTTGTCCATTTTATTGGCATATAGTTGCTAGTAGTAGTCTCTTATGATCCTTTGTATTTCCAGTGTGTCAGTTGTAACTTCTTCTTTTTCACTTGTAATTTAATTGATTCAGTCCCTCTCCCTTTTTTTCTTATGAGTCCAGCTAAAGGTTTATCAATTTTGTTTATCTTTTCAAAGAACCAGTTTTAGTTTCATTGATCTTTTCTATTGTTTTCTTCTCTATTTCATTTATTTCTGCTCTTATCTTTATGTTTTTTTTCTTTCTACTAACTTTGGGTTTTGTTTGTTCTTCTTTCTCTAGTTGCTTTGGGTGTAAGGTTAGGTTGTTTATTTTAGATTTTTCTTGTTTCCTGAGGTAAGACTGCAGTGCTATAAACTTCCCTCTTTATAAGTTCTACTGCTTTTGCTGCATCCCATAGGATTTGGATTATTATGTTTTTGTTTTCCTTTGTCTCTGGGTATTTTTTGATGTCCTCTTTGATGTCTTCAGTAATCTATTGATTGTTTAGTAACATATGGTTTAGCCTCCACGTGTTTGTGTTTTTTATAGTTTTTTTCTTGTAGTTGATTTCTAATCTCATAGTGTTTCAGTCAGAAAAGATGCTTGATATGATTTCAGTTTTCCTAAATTTATCAAGGCTTGATTTGTGGCCCAGCATGTGATCTATACTGGAGAATGTTCCACGTGCACTTGAGAAGAGTGTGTATTCTGTTGCTGTCTAATGTAATGTTCTATAAACATCAGTTAAGTTCATCTGGTCTAATGTGTCATTTAAGGCCTGTGTTTTCTTATTGATTTTCTGTCTGGATGACCTGTCCATTGATGTAAGTGGGGTGTTAAAGTCCCCCATTATTATTGTGTTACTGTTGATTTCTCCCTTTATGTCTGTTAACATTTGCCTTATATATTGAGGTGCTCCTATGTTGGGTTCAAATATGTTTAAAATTATTATATCTTCTTCTTGGATTGATCCCTTGATCATTATGTAGTGTCATTCATTGTCTCTTGTAACAGTCTTTACTATAAAGTCTGTTTTGTCTGATATGAGTATTGTTACTCCAGCTTTCTTTTGATTTCCATTTGCATGGAATACCTTTTTCCATCCCCTCACTTTCAGTCTGTATGTGTCCCTAGATTTGAAGTGGATTTCTTATAGACGGCATATATATGGGTCTTGTTTTTGTATCCATTCAACCCGTTTATGTGTTTTGGTTGGAGCATTTAATCCATTTACATTTAAGGTAATTATCAATATATATGTTCTTTTTGCCATTTATTTAATTGTTTTGGATTTGCTTTTGTACATGTTTTTTCTTCCCTTCCTCTTTTGTTCTCTTCTCTTGTGATCCGATGACTATACTTAGTGTTGTGTTTGGATTCCTTTTTCTTATTTATATTAGATTTTTTGTTTGCAGTTCCCATGAGGTTTTGATATAGCAGTCTATATATATACAAGATTATACTAAGTTGCTGGTCTCTTAATTTCAAATGAATTTCCAATATCCTGCATTTGTACTCTTCTTTTCTCACAATTGCTGGTTTTGATATCATATTTGTGTGTGGATGATTTTCTACCTTTCCTGTATGTTTGCCTTTACCGGTGAGCTTTCCCATTTGTAATTTTCTTGTTTCTAGGTATGGCCTTTTCTTTTCCACCTAGAGAAGTTCCTATAGCATTTGTTGTAAAGCTGGTTTGATGGTGGTGAATTCTCTTAGATTTTGCTTGTCTGTAAAGCTTTTGATTTCCCCATCAAATCTGAATGAGAGCCTTGCTGGGTAGAGTATTCTTGGCTGTAGGTTTTCCCCTTTCATCACTTTAAACATATCATGCCACTTTCTTCTGGCCTACAGTATTTCTGCTGAAAAATCAGCTGATGACCTTATGTGAATTCCCTTGTATGTTTTTGTTGCTTTTCCCTTGTTGCTTTTAGTATTTTTTCTTTGTGTTTAATTTTTGTCAGTTTGATTTATATGTGTATCCTCATGTTTCTTCTTGTGTTTATCCTGTATGGGACTCTCTCTCCTGCATGTGCTTCCTGGACTTGAGTGAGTGTTTCCCTTACTATGTTAGTGAAGTATTCGGCTATAATCTCTTCAGATATTTTCTCAGGCCCTTTCTCTCTCTCTTCTCCTTCTGGGAGCCTGATAATATGAATGTTGGTGTGTTTAATGGTGTCCCAGAGGTCTCTGTGACTATCCTTATTTCTTTTCATTCTTTTTTCTTTATTCTGTTCTGCAGCAGTGATTTTCACCAATCTGTCTCCAGTTTACTTACTCTTTTAGGTGGTGTTCTGTTGCCTGAGAGCATGCATGTAGGGAAAGAAGCTCCTGTGGCAGTCCTGCCCCTCTCTCTCCTGCCCCCGAACAATAGTGCCTTGCCTCTCCAGTGAGCCCAGGCTTCTTCCTAGTGCACCATCACTTGCCACACTCCAGCCTCTTCAGGCTGGCTCTGTGCAGCCAACCCAGATCCTCTCCTTGAATCTGACCTCTGAAGCCCAGGCTTCAGCACTGAGCCCCTGCAAACACCTGCAGATGAGTTTCTCAGGCTGGGGAGCCCAGGGTGGTGGTACTGACCACCTGTGCAAGTTGCTTTCCATTTTGCCTTCTGCAGATTGGTTGCTGCCCTCTCCTCTGTGGCTCCAAAGCTCCCCTTCCATCCAGGCTGGTCTCCCCACCAGTGAGAGGACTTCCCAGGGTGTGGGAACGTTTCCACCTTCATAGCTCCTCCCCTGGGGCACAGGTCCCGCCTGAATTCTTTTCTCGCTCTCTTTTTTTCTTTTTTCTTTTGTACTACCTGGTTACATGGAGGTTTTCTTGCTATTTCGGAAGTCTGAGGTCTTCTGCCAGAATTCAGTAGATGTTCTGTGTGTATCGGTCCACTTGTAGATGTATTTTTGATGTATTTGTGGAAGGAAGTGAGCTCCAGGTCCTCTGCCATCTTGATTCCTTCAAGGTCCTTACCTTAATTACACCTGTAAAGTCCCTTTGTCAGGCAGCTAACACACAGTTCTGGAGATTAGGGTGCAGACATCTTTGGGGGACCATTATTCTGCTACCACACTTGATATTATTTGTTCTGGGTCAATTTCCCAGGAACGTGGTGGATCATTTCAACATGGGGTTTCAAATCTTAACCTTGTTTGAAACATTTTCTTGAATTACAGCTTTTTGTTGTTGCTCTTGTTCTATTCCATTGCATTGCTTTACTTTTCCAGGGACTTCTATTATGTATGTTGGAGCTTCTTTACTGGCTCCTAATTTATCAATTTCACTCTAATACTTTTTATTTCTTTCTACATTTCTCTTTTATTTCGTTTTTTTCTTTTCACCTATTCCTCTTAAGTTACTGTATATTGAGTTTTTTACTCTTGTGTTTCTTTTGGCTTAATCTTTATTTCTGAATGCTTTTTTCTTTTATTTTAATTCTCTTCTGGCTTCTATCACTTTATTTACAATACATTTTTTTTAAGAACAGTTTCAGACTAACAGAAAAACAGAGGAGATAATACAGAGAGTTCCCATAATCTCCCCTCACCCAAGGGAGTTTCTCTGTTTATTAGCATCAAACATTAGTGTGGTATATCTATTATAATAATTAACCAACATTTATATATTATGACTAACTAACGTCAATAATTTAAATTAAGGTTCATTGTTTGTGTTGTACAGGGCTTTGGGTTTTAATAAATGCATAATGTCACATAATACCCTACAGAATAGTTTCTCTGCCCTAAAAATCCCCTGTAAATGGGTGTTACACCTATTCATCCCTCATTTCTTCCCCTAAGCCCCTGGAAACCATTCATCTTTTACTTTCTCTGTAGTTTTGCTCTTTCCAGGATGGTCATATAGTTGGAATTGAAGAGTATTTAGCTTTTCAGATGACTTTGTTCATGTAGTAATATGCATTTAAAGTTCCTCCATGTGTTTTCATGACTTTGTAGCTCATTGCTTTTTATTGTTGAGTAATATTCCGTCGTATAAATGTACCACAGTTTGTATATCCAGTCATTTACTTCTTGGTTGCTTCCAGTTTCTGACAATTATGAATAAAGCTGCTATAAACATTCATGTGTAGGCTTTTGTGTGGACATAAGATTTCAATTCCACTGGATAAATATCTAGGAGTAAATTTTTAGGTAGTAAAACTATGTTTAGCTTTCTAAAAAATTGTCAAATGGTCTTTCAAAGTGGTGTTACCACTGTGCGTTTGCAGCAGCAAGGATGACAGTGCCTGTTGTTCCACATCAGAGCCAATGTTGTCAGGTTTTGGAATTTAGCCATTCTAATAGGTGTGTAGTAGTACTTTATTGTTGTTTTAATTTGAAATTCGTATATGCTGTTGAGCATCTTTTTTTTAATGCATATTTGTGAGCCATACATCTTCTTTGCTGAAGTGTCTGTTCAATTCTTTTTTTCCATTTTTTCAATTGGATTGTTTTTTATTTGTTTTTTATTATTGAACTTTATGAGTTTGTTGTATATTTTGGATGTAAGTTCTTTATCATATGTATGTTTTGCAAGTATTTTCATCCATTATGTGGCTTGTCTTTTTGTTCTCTTAAGAGTGTCTTTAAGTAGAGCAGAAGTTTCTAGTTTTAATAAAGTATAAATTATTAAATTTTTTTCAAGGAAAACTCTTTTGATGTTCTATGTAAAAATTTATTGCCAAATAAATTCAAGGTCATGTAAATTTTCTCCTGTGTTATTTTCTAGAAGTTTTATAGCCTTGTGCTTTACATTTAAGTCTATGATATATTTTGAGCTAATTTTTGCGAAAGGTGTAAGTTCTGTGTCTAGATTCAACTTTTCTTTGTGTACGGATGTCCAGTTGTTTTAGCATAATTTCTGGAAAGGACGATCCTTTATCCATTGAATGACATTTTCTCCTTTGTCAAAGATGAGTTGACTACACTTGTGTGGGTTTATTTATGGGTTCTCTATCCTGTTCCACTGATCTATTTGTCTAGTCTTTAGTGAATACTGTCTTGATTAATTTAACTTTATGGTAAGTCTTGGAATTAATTCTCCAATTTTTTTTCAACATTGTTTTGGCTCTTCTGGTAATTTTGCATTTCCATATAAAATTTAAAATCAGTTTTTCATATCCACAAAATGAGATGTTAATTGGCATTGCTTTAGATCTAGTTGGGAAGAATTGACATCCTAACCATATTGAGTCTTTCTGCCAATGAACATGGAATATCTCTCCATTTGTTTCAAATTTCTTTGATTTTTAATAAGAGTTTTATAGTTTTCTTCACATAGCTCCTGTATAGTTTTGTTAAATTTATGCCTAAGTAGTTCATTATTTTGATGCTAATGTTACTAATATTCTCATTTTAATTTCAAATTACAATTGTTTATTGCTGGTGTATAAGAAAGAAATTTACTTTTGTATATTGACCATATATCCTGAAACCTTTATATAGTTGCTTATTAGTTCCAGTAGGTTTTGTTTTGTTTTTCTGTTCTTTGGATTTTTCTTCATAGGACACTCATGTCAGCTGCAAAGACAGCTTTATATCTTCCTTCCCAATGTATATATCTTTTATTTTTTAAGTCATATTGTATTAGCTAGCTGATTGAGAGTTTTTATAATGACTGGGTGTCTAATTTTGTCAAATGCTTTTTCTGTATCTATTGATAAGTTTATGATGCTTCTTCTTTAGCCTGTTGATGTGATCGATTACATTGACTGATTTTTGAATTTTGAACCAGCTTTGCATACCTGAAATAAGTCCCACTTGGTCATGCTGTGTAGTTCCTTTTGTACATTGTTTAATTTGATTTGTTAATATTTTGTTGAGGATTTTCACATCTACATTCATGGGAGATTGGCCCTTTCTTTTCCTTTCTTGTAATGTCTTGATCTGGTTTTGGTATTTTCGTAATGCTGGTCTCATAAAATAAGTTAGAAAGTAAACCCTCTGCTTCTGTCTTCTAGAAGAGACTATAGAGAATTGATTTCATTTCTTCCTTAAATATTTAGTCTAATCACCAGTGAAATCATCTGGGGCTGGTGCTTTCTTTTTGGAAGATTATTATTTATTGATGCTTTCTTTTATCCATATAGGTGTATTCTATCTCTCCTGTGTGAGTTTGAGTAGTTTGTGTCTTTCAATGATAGGTCCATTTCATCAAAGTTATCAAATTTGTGATCACAGAATTGTTCGTAATATTACTTCAGTGTCCATGGGACCAATAGTGATCTCCTCTCATTTCTGATTTTAGTTATTTATGTCTTCCCACTTTTTTCTTAGTTTATAAATTTTATTGATCTTTTCAAAGTATCAGCTTTTGATTTAGTTGATTTTCTCTATTGAGTTTCTGTTTTAAATTTTATGATTTTTGCTCTAAACATATTGCTTCTTTTCTTCTACTTGCTTACATTTATATTGCTCTTCTTGCTCTATTTTCTTATGGTGGAAATTTATGTTATTGATTTTAGATTTCTCTTCTTTTGTAATATATGCATTCAATGCCATAAATTTGTCTCTAAGCCCTGATTCCACTGCATATTACAATTTTAGATACATTTTATTTTCATTTTCATTTAGTTAAAATATTATAAAAATTTATGAAACTTCTTTTCCCACCCATGTGGTATTTAGAAGTAAGTTGTTTAATCTCCAGATATTGTGGGATTATACAGCTATGTTTCCGTTATTGTTTTCTACTTTAATTCCATTGAGGTCTGAAGGCATCCCTTGCATTATTTCTATTCTTTTTAATGTCTTAAGGTGTGTTTTAAGGCCCAGAATGTGGTCTAACTTGGTGAATGTTTCATGTGATCTTGAGAAGAATGTATATTCCATTGTTGTTGAATCCAACTGATTGGTGGTGTTGTTAAGGTCAACTGTATCCTTAAAGATTTTTTGCTTACTGGATCTATAAAATTGAAAGAAGGGTATTGATGACTCCAACTATATTTGGTAAATTTACCTATTTCTCTTTGCGTTTCTATCAGTTTTATTCCCATGTATTTTACTGCTGTGTTGTTAGGTATATGCATGTTCAGTATTTTACTCTTGGGGAATTGACTCCCTTAACATTACGTGACACCTTTCTCTATCCCTGTTATTTTTCCTTGTTCTCAAGTCTGCTTTATCTGAATTTAATATAGCTATTCCAGCTTTCTTTTGATTCGTGTTAGCTTAGTATATCTTTCTCCATCTTTTTACTTTTAAGCTATCCCTGTCTTTATATTTAAAGTGGGTTTCTTTTAGACAATATACACATTTTTTAATCCACTCTGACAGTCTCTCTCTCTTAATTGGTGTATTTAGGCCATTCACATTTAAAGTTATTGGTATAGTTGGGTTGACATTTACCATTATTATAATGATCTTGTATTTATTGTTCTTATCCTTTTTTTCTCTGCATCTTTCCCTTATTGTCTGCTTCTCTGGTGTTATTTGAACGCTTAATATAATTCCATTTTCTCTATTGTCTTAGCATTGCAATTATACTTCTTTTTAAATTTTTGTTAGTACTGTTCTAGAGTTTGCAATATACATTTACAATAATTTAAGTTCACTTTCAAAAAACACTAGTGTTTCACAAGAAAGGTAGGTACTTTATAACTGAGTTTTCACAATTCTCCCTTCCTATTCCATATAATATTGCTGTCATTACTTATCCATATAACATAATCACCCAATACATTGTTCTTATTACTCGAAACAAGTCATTATCTGTTAGATCAATTAAGAATCCAAAAAAGAAAATATTTTATTTACCTGTATTTATTCCTTCTCTAATGTGCTCTCTTTCTTTTTGGAGATAAGAATTTTTGACCTGTATCCTTTTCTTTCTCTCTGAAGAACTTTTTATTTTTTATCATTTCTTGCAAGGCAAGTCTACTGATGACAAATAGTCTCAATTTTTACTTCTCTGAGAACTCTATATTTCTACTTCACTTTTTAAGGATACATTTGCTGGATTCAGAATTCCAGGTTAGTTTTTATTCTCTTTCAATGATTTAAACATGTCACTCTACTCTCTTGTTGCTCGCCTAGTTTATGATGAGAAGTCTGATGTAATTATTATCTTTTTCCTCTATAAATGTATTAGTCTACTAAAGCTGCCATAACAAAATATCACAGGCTTGGTGGCTTTCACAATAGAAAATTATTTTCTCACAGTTCTGGAAGCTAAAAGTCCAAGATCAAAGTGTTGGCAGGTTTGATTTCTCCTGAAGCTCCTCTCTTTGGCTTGCAAATGGCCATCTTCTCACTATGGCCTCACATGGCCTTTTCTCTCTGCATGTCCATCCTTGGTGTCTGTCTCTCTTCTTATAAGGGCACGAGTCATATTGAATTAAATCTACCCTTATAACCTCATTTAACTTTAATTACCTACTTAAAGGCAGTCACATTGGGTGTTAGGACTTTAGCATATGAATTTTGGAGGGGACACAATTCAGCCCATAACAACAGGTAGGATGTTTTATCCTCTGGCTTCTTTCAGGATTTTCTCTCTGTCTTTGGATTTGTGCTTTTGAATATCATAACTCTACGTTTGGATATTTTGGGTTTTATCCTCTTCGGTGTTGTCAGAGTTTGCCAAATGTGTGGCTTTGTGTCTGTCATTAATTTTTGAAAATATTCACCATTATTACCTTAAGTATTTCTCTCTTTTTTTCTTTCCTTCCTCCTTCCCTGCCTCTTTCTTTCTCCCTCCCTCCCCAACTCTCTCCCTCCCTCCCTCCCTTCCTCCCTTCCTTTTTTCTTTTTGCCTTGTCTCTCTCTTCCTTGTGGTATTACAATTACATGTATATCTTTTATAATTGTCAAGAATTCTTGGATATTATGTTCCATTTTTAAAAGTTCTATTTTCCCTTTGCATTTTACATTAGGTAGTTTCTATTGACATATCATCAAGTTCAGTGATTCTGTCCACAGCTATCTATGTTCAGTCTATGGTGAGCCCAGAAAAGGCATTCTTCATTTGTTACAGTGTTTCTGATTTGTAGCACTTCCTTTTGGCTCTTTTTTTAAAGTTTCTACCTCTCTGCTCACATTACCCATGTGTTCTTTCATGTTGTCTACTTTCTCTGTCAGAGCCCTTATTAAATTAATCATGGTTATTTTAAATTCCCTGTCTGATAATTCTGAAATCTATTTCAAATCTAAGTCTGGTTCTGATGCTTGCTTTGTCTGTTCAGACTGAGTGTTTTATGCCTTTTAGCATGCCTTGTATAATAGTTTTTTGTTGTTGTTGAAAGCTGGAAACAGTATATTGTGTAATAGAAACTGAGACAATTAGGCTTTTAGTGTGAGGTTTTATGTTAATTTGGCTAGGAGTTGAGCTGTGTTTACTGTTTGCTGTAACTGTGGATGCCAGAGGAGTCAGTATTCTCCAGTTTTCTTGTTTTGTTTTCTCCCCTGCTGTCTTTGGATTTGCCTGAGAACTTCTTGAAGAGTCTGTTTCCTGCAGCTCTTTCCATTGTAACTAGCTGTCATTATCCTGGAGCCCTATCAAGTGGTGGAAAGGTGGTGGGAAGGAGAAATCATGACATTTAATCTTATGATTAAATCTCTGTTATTTAGTGGGCCTGGCCTTCAGAAGTGCTTCTTAGCCTCTTTTATGTGTGTCCCCCCTTATTTGAGATAGGAAAGCTGGAGGAGATTAGAGCTGACCAGGTGCCCCTCCTGCATGTAGCTAAGGCTCTGGTAATACAGTTTTCCTTCTGGGTATATTTTAAAATGGTCACTTTTCCCTTCTTTGGCCAGAAACAGGAAAGGATTTTTCTCTAATTGTAACCATGAGAACCTAGTTGGACTTTTGGACATTAAACTCACTCAAGTGTGAGAGTCCACTGGCCCCAGGAGTTTTTAATCTCTCATGCTAGCCTACTCTCACCCTCCAGAAATTCATCAAAATTACTATTTAACTGTTTCCACTGGTTGCTGGCTCCAAAAGCTCCTGCTTCAGATTTGCTGGTCTCCACTTGATTTTCTGCGTTCATATGTCTCTTCAGATTTTGGCTAGGCAGCCCTGTAACCTCAGTTCTCTGATGAATCTAAGAAATATCACTGATTTTTAGTTTGTTCAGCAATTTTGTTTTTGTGAGGGAGTGATAACTTCTAAGATCTTTTTGTGTTGGAACTAAATCCAGAAGTCTTCCTTATTTACATTTAATTCTGATTTATGTTTTTATTTTCCCATCTTCTATAATATTCTAATTTTTTAGCTGAGTTTGAAATACAAGGTTACAGTTTTTACCCTATTTTGCTAGCATGCCTTTCTGGCATTTTTTTTTTCTTCTTATAAGGGTATTATCTTATTTCTTATTATTCTTTTGCCTACAGTGAAATCACTTAGGATTCAACCACAATTATTTGCTGCTTTTTATTCTTGCTTCCTAAACTTTTAAAAAACAGAGAATGGGTCAGGATAGTCATTTTAACTTTATTACACTAAAGTTCTATGTTCTATTATTTTCATGAAGTGTTAAATTTCATATAATATAAATGTATGGTCCCGGACTTCTTGAGATTTCTTGTCTTTGTTCTTCTTCTGAAGTGTTTTCTAAGACTTCTTTTTTTTTAATTTAATTTTTATTTTATATTGGGGTATAGTTGATTCATAATGTTGTGTTAGTTTCAGGTGTACAGCAAAGTGGTTCAGATATTTATATATATATAAATATATAGTGGGTTTATTTCTGGGTTTTCTATCCTGTTCCATTGATCTATATTTCTGTTTTTGTGCCAGTATCATACAGTTTTGATGACTGTAGCTTTGGAGTATAGTCTGAAGTCAGGGAGCCTGATTCCTCCAGCTCTGTTTTTCTTTCTCAGAATTGATTTGGCTATTTGGGGTCTTTTGTGTTTCCATACAAATTGTAAAAGTTTTTGTTCTAATTCTGTGAAAAATGCCATTGGTAATTTGATAGGGATTGCATTGATCTGTATATTGCTTTGAGTAGTATGGTCATTTTCACAATATTGATTCTTTCAATCCAAGAACATGATATATCTCTCCATCTGTTTGTGTCATTTTTTATTTCTTTCACCAGAGTCTTATAGTTTTCAGAGTACAGGTCTTTGGTCTCCTTAGGTAGGTTTATTCCTAGGTATTTTATTCTTTTTGATGTGATGGTAAATGAAATTGTTTCCTTGATTTCTCTTTCCGAACTTTTGTTGTTAGTGTATAGGAATGCAAGAGATTTCTGTATATTAATTTTGCATCCTGCAACTTTACTAAATTCACTGATGAGCTCTAGTAATTTTCTGGTAGTATTGTTCGGATTTTCTATGTATAGTATCATGTCATCTGCAACCAGTGACAGCTTTACTTCTTCTTTCCCTATTTGGATTCCTTTTATTTCTTTTTTTTTTTTTTTTTTCTGATTGCTGTGGCTAGGACTTCCAAAACTATGTTGAATAATAGTGGCAAGAATGGACATCCTTGTCATCTTCCTGATCTTAGAGGAAATGCTTTCAGCTTTTCACCATTGAGTATGATGTTAGCTGTGTGTTTGTCGTATATGACCTTTATTACATTGAGGTAGGTTACCACTATACCCACTTTCTGGAGAGTTTTATCATAAATGGGTGTTGAATTTTGTCAAAAGTTTTTTCTCTGTCTATTGAGACAGTCATGGTTTTTATTCTTCAGGTTGTTAATGTGGTGTATCACACTGATTGATTTGCAGATACTGAGAAATCCTTGCATCCCTGGAATAAGTCCCACTTGATCATAGTGTATGATCCTTTTAATGTATTGTTAGATTTGGTTTGCTAGTATTTTGTTGAGGATTTTTGCATCTATGTTCATCAGTGATATTGGCCTGTAATTTTCTTTTTTTGTGTGTGTGTGGTATCTTTGGTTTTTTGTATCAGGGTGATGGTGGCCTCATAGAATGAGTTTGGGAGTGTTCCTTCCTCTGCAAATTTTTGGAATAGTTTCAGAAAGGTAGGTGTTTACTCTTCTCTAAATATTTGTTAGAATTTGACTGTGAAGGCATCTGGTCCTCGATGTTTATTTGTCGGAAGTTTTTAAATCACATTTTCAATTTCAGAACTTGTGATTGGTCTCTTTATATTTTCTATTTCTTCCTGGCTCAGACTTGGAAGATTGTACCTTAAGAAGATTGTACCTTAATAATTCTGGGTGGTCCATTACATGGGCATATAATTGCTTGTAGTAGTCTCTTATGATCCTTTGTATTTCTGTGTGGTCAGTTGTAACTTCTTTTTCATTTCTGATTTCATTGATTTGAGGCCTTTCCCTTTTTAACTTTTTTTTTTTTAAAGGATCTTTATTTATTTATTTTTGCTGTGTTGGGTCTTCGTTTCTGTGCGAGGGCTTTCTCTAATTGCGGCAAGCAGGGGCCACTCTTCATCGCGGTGCGCGGGCCTCTCACTATCGCGGCCTCTCTTGTTGCGGAGCACAGGCTCCAGACGCGCAGGCTCAGTAATTGTGGCTCACGGGCCTAGTTGCTCCGCGGCATGTGGGATCTTCCCAGACCAGGGCTCGAACCCATGTTCCCTGCATTGGCAGGCAGATTCTCAACCACTGCACCACCAGGGAAGCCCTCCCTTTTTATCTTGATGTCTGACTAAAGGTTTATCAATTTTATCTTTTCAAAGAACCAGCTTTTAGTTTCTTTGATCTTTTCTATTGTTTTCTTCTTCTCTATTTCATTTATTTATGTTCAGATCTTTGTGATTTCTTTCCTTCTACTAACACTGGGTTTTGTTTGTTCTTCTTTCTCTAGTTGCTTTAGGTGTAAGGTTAGGTTGTATATTTGAGATTTTTCTTCTTTCCTGAGGTAAGATTGTTCCGGTAAACTTCCCTCTTAGAACTGTTTTTGCTGTGTCCCACAGGATTTGGATTGTCCTGTTTTCATTGTCATTTTTATCTAGTTATTCTTTACTTTCCTCTTTGAGTTCTTCAACAGTCCATTGGTTGTTTAGTAACATATTGTTTAGCCTCCACATGAATGTGTTTTTTACAGTTTTTTTTTCTTGTAATTGATTTCTAATCACATAGCATTGTGGTCAAAAAAGATACTTGATATGATTTCAGTTTTCTTAAATGTACCGAGGCTTGCTTTTTGGCCCAGCATGTGATCTATCCTGGAGAATGTTCTATGTGCCCTTGAGAAGAATGTGTATTCTGCTGCTTTGGGATGGAATGTTCTATAAATATCAATTCAGTCCATTTGTTCTAATGTGTCATTTAAGGTCTGTGTTTCCTTATTGATTTTCTGTCTGGATGATCTGTCCATTGATGTAAGTGGGGTATTAAAGTCTCCCACTATTATTGTGTTACTGTCAATTTCTCCTTTTTTGGCTGTTAGCATTTGCCTTACATATTGAGGTGCTCCTATGTTGGGTGCATATATATTTAAAATTGTTATATCTTCTTCTTGGATTGATCCCTTGATCATTATGTCATGTCCTTCTTTGTCTCTTCTGACGGTCTTTATTTTAAAGTCTATTTTGTCTGATATAAGTCTTCCTACTGCAGCTTTCTTTTGGTTTCCATTTGCATGGAATACTTTTTTCCATCACCTCACTTTCAGTCTGTATGTGTCCCTAGATCTGAAGTAGGTCTCTTGTAGACAGCATATATATATGGGTCTTGTTTTTGTATCCATTCAGCCAGTCTATGTCTTTTGGTTGGAGCATTTAATCCATTTACATTTAAGGTAATTATTGATATGTATGTTCTATTGCCATTTTGTTAATTGTTTAGGATTTGTTTTGTAGGTCTTTTTTCTTTCCTTCCTCTTTTATTCTCTTGTGATTTTATGACTATCTTTAGAGTTGTGTTTGGACTGCTTTTTCTTTTGTGTGTGTGCATCTATTGTAGATGTTTGGTTTGTGGCTACCATGAGTTTGTGATATAGCTGTCTATATATATGCAAGTTTATTTAAGTTTCTATTCTCCTAAATTCAAATGTATTTCCAATATCCTGCATTTGTACTCTGCTCTTCTCATGATTATTGGTTTAGATATATGTGTGTGAATGATTTCCTAACTTTACAGTACGTTTGCCTTTTCTGGTGGCTTTTCCATTCATAATTTTCTTGTTTCCAGGTGTGCCCTTTTCTTTTCTGCCTAGAGAAGTTCCTTTAGTATTTGTTGTAAAGCTGGTTTTGTGGTGCTGAATTATCTTAGCTTTTGCTTGTCTGTAAAGCTTTTGATTTCTCCATCGAATCTGAACAAGAGTCTTACTGGGTAGAGTGTGCTTGGTTGTAGGTTTTTCCCTTTCATCACTTTATTTTTTGTTTTGTAAAGTGTGTTAGTTTCTGCTCTATAACAAAGTGAATCAGCTTTGTTATAAAGTGATCACGCTGATCATCACTTTAAATATATTGTGCCACTCTTTCTGACCTGCAGTGTTTCTGCTGAAAAATCAGCTGATAACCTCATGCGGATTCCCTTGTGTTATTTGTTGCCTTTCCCTTGTTGCTTTTAATATTTTTTCTTTGTCTTTAATTTTGTCAATTTGATTAATATCTGTCTTGATGTATTCCTACTTGGGTTTATCCTGTATGGAACTCTCTGCACTTCTTGGATTTGAGTGAGTGTTTCTTTTCCCATGTTAAGGATGTTTTTGGCTATAATCTCTTCAGATATTTTCTCAGGCCGTTTCTCTCTCTTCTTCTTCTTCTTCTGGGACCCCTCTAATGTGAGTGTTGGTGCATTTAATGTCCCAGAAGACTCTGAGACTGTCCTCATTTCTTTTCATTATTCTCTATCCTGTTCTGCAGCAGTGATTTTCACCAGTCTGTCTTCCAGCTCACTTATTCGTTCTTCTGTCTCATTTATTCTGCTATTGATTCCTTCTGTTGTATTTTTCATTTGTTATTGTATTATTCATCTCTCTGTTTGTTCTTTAAATCTTCTAGCTCTTTGTTAAACATTTCTTGTATCTTCTCTGTCTGTGCCTCCAATCTTTTTCTGAGATCTTGGTTCATCTTTACTATCATTACTCTGATTTCTTTTTCAGGCAGATTTCCTATCTCCACTTCACTTAGTTCTTCTGAGATTTTATCTTGTTCCTTTGGTGGAATATATTTCTCTGCTGTCTCATTTTGTCTAACTTTCTATGTTTGTTGTCTCCATTTCTCAGGCTGCAGGTTTGTAGTTCTTCTTGCTTCTGGTGCCTGCCCACTGGTGGGTGGAACTGGGTCTTGTCCCTCTGGTTGGCAGCCCATATCAAGAGCTGTGTTTAGAGGTGGCTCTGCACTCAGTACAACTTTAGGCTGTCTGTCTGCTGGTGGGTGGAGCTGTGTTCCCACCTTGTTGGTTGTTTGACCTGAAATGTCCCAGCACTGGAGTCTGCAGGTTGTTGGGTGGGGGAAGATCTTTGTGCAAAAATGACAACCTCCGGGAGAGATCACGCTGATCAGTATTTCCTGCAGCCTCAGCCACCAGTGTCCCTGCCCCCACTGTGAACCACAGCTGACCCCCACCTCCCCAGGAGACCCTCCAAGACCTGCAGGTTGGTCTGGCCCAGGCTTCTATGGAGTCACTGCTTTGCCCCGAGTCCCATGCACATGAAACCTTGTGTGTGCCCTCCAAGAGTTGAGTTTCTGTTTCCCCCAGTCCTGTGCAGCTCCTGCACTCCAGCCCCACTGGCTTTCAAAGCCAAATGGTCTGGAGTCTCCTCCTCCTGATGCCATAACCCCCAGGCAGGGTAGTCTGCTGTGGGACTCAGAACTCTCACTCCTGTGGGAGAACCTCTAAAACATAATTATTTTACAGTTTGTGGGTCACCCACCAGCATGTATAGGATTTGATTATACTGCAGAAACGCCCCTCCTACCATCTCATTGTGGCTTCTTCTTTGACTTTGGATGTAGAATAACTTTTTTTGTAGGTTCCAGTCTTTTTTGTTGAAGGTGGTTCAGCAGTTAGTTGTGAGTTTGGTGTTTTCATGACGGGAGGTGAGCTTCTGGGAAGGACGGGAGTCCTTCTACTCCGCCATCTTGTCTCCAATTTACCATCTCTGCAACATTCAGAGTTAGGACTGCTTCTTTTTAAAACGTACCACGGTAACAAGAAGGTTTTATATGAAGCCACCTCTTCAGGTTGTTTGATGTAGTGCAGCCAGAGTGATGTTTCTAGACATGTGTTCTCTGTGTCAAGTTACAGCAGGGCACAATTGGTCAAACCAGGTCCTTTTGCCCCACAAATGAGCCCAACACTGAGATGCCCACTGAAGTTTGTTATTTTTCCCTAGAACTTCTATTTCCTTTGACCAATGAACTGAATCATGTCCCCCACCCAAATTCATCTCTTAAAGCCCTAACACACAAAATGAATGCACTTAAATGTAGGACCTATAAGAAGGTAATAATGGTTAACTGAAGTCATAATTGGGGCCTTACTCCAATAGGACTGGTGTTCTCATACCAAGTGAGAGAGACACAAAGGATCCGTGTTTCTTCATGTGCACACAGAGGAAAAGAAAGGTCATGTGAGGACACAACAAGCCAGAAAGAGAACTCTCATCAGAATCAAATTTTCCAGCATCTTGATCTTGGATTTCTATCCTCCAGAAAATAATTCCTGTTGTTAAGGCACCCCATCTCTGGTATTTTGTTATGGTAGCCCTACCTGACTAATACACCCCCTTATCCATGTCCTATTCAATTTATTTTCTGTTCCTGTGAGTTTCTCCTTAGTGTAGGACTTTGTCTTGGAGGGGAGATTTGGATAGTTAGTTTAGGGACATTATAGGGCCTATACTGCTTTCATTTCTGCACATCTTACAAATATTGGCCCATCACCCTTTACAGTGTGTAGCTTTGGCTATTTGGGGTTCTCCAGTTTTCATGTTTTTCAGATACCCCATTGCTTCCCTCTTCTTTTTTATGCACAGATACTATATGGATCCTGCCCTACCCCTACCCCTACCCCTAGTCTAGTTAATATGTTTGTTTTAATGGTTAACTTGGAAACATTAAAAATGCTACTGCCACTCCTATTTTCCCAGAATTCTCAATTTTTAAAAAAATGACACTGGAAATTAGTTATTACTGGACTTGATATTTATATCCACTGATATTTTAGAAATGAATGTTAAATATATTATTTCCAAGCACAGAGAAAAAGAAGTAGAGATTAATAGGTTCCAGGAGTTGTCATACCAAGTTTATTTGTTTAATATGGTTATCAAACTATTAAAATCCTTCATCAAAGTGTTCTTGATTTTTTCAGTAATATATCAAAAGAAGATATTTCATTATCTCAACGATAGTATCATGTACTAGTCCAGATTTGCTAAATTGCAGGGGACAGAAATTTAACTCAGGCTAGCATAATAGAAAGATTTCTTGGCTCAGGAAACCAAGTTGGTTTTCCTTACAGTGAGCTAGGTCCCTGTAGGGATCTTACAGAAGGAAACCAGAGCCGCAAGGCAAAGAGAACTCTCCTTCTTTTATACATTTGCCTTTGCTTGACTTTGTACTCACTTAGTATGAGTTTTCCTGATATAATAAAAAAAGAAGACTACTAGCAGTCCCCAATGTATATACATCTCTTCAGGAAGATACTCAAAAAAGGGAAAGTCCCTTTTCCTCTAACTCTAGATAAAACAATCCTGGAGAAGCACTCTCTTGGCCTAGACTGAGTCACCTGTCCATGCTGGAAAAATCACTGGACAGAGAAATTAAATGCTTTTATTAGACCTGGATCATTGGTTCAACTTTGTGTCTGTGGAGGAAAGGTATTGCAGCTCCATTTAGCACCACAGCTGTAGAGGGAGAGGAGCAGACTTTGGACAGAAACAACTTCCTAATAGAACTAGGCGTGATTGAGTTTTCAGCCAATAACTAAACATGATGTATTTGAGATTAACATAGTAATTGTACACTAAAAGTGTTGATTAGGATTCATGACCTGCTGGAGGTTAAATTCTAGTGGTGACCAAAATGTTGTAGTGCTTACCAAATCTGATTCCAAAACTTTACCAACTGCAATGGAATTAATAAGTGTAATTGAATAATTTGCAGAAGCCACAAACCTTGAGGGGCATAACTAGCGTGCTGGTAGATACTAGTCTTTATTTTTACACTCATCACTGATGTTTATTTGTTGAAGTATAAATACAGTGATAATGGACATCTTAAATGTACAGGTTAATAAGTTTTGACAAATATAATTCAAATTTCAATCAAAATATACAGCGCTTTCATGACCCAGAAAGGTTCCCTTCTGCCTCTATCCATTCAATTCCAATACTGAGAGGCTGCTACTCCTACAATTTCCATCACCATTGCCTGTTTCTGAACTGCACACAATGGAATTATATGTAAGCACTTTTTGTGTCTGATTCTTTCTCTCAACATATGCTTTTGAGATTTATGCATATTATTCTGTGTATCAATTGTTCGTTCATTTTTTTATTGTCACAAAGTACATTCTTATGAATTTCGTTTATCTATTTTCCTGTTGTTGGATGTAGAAGTTGTTTTTGTTACTCTCCAGGGTTCTTGGCTTCCTTAATCAATAGAAATTGATAAGAGGCCAAACAAGAAATTCAGGCAAGGCTTTATTGGGACTCCTGCTGCAGCAGTGGGGAGGGGTAACAAGTAACAGATTCCCTTACTTGCTTGCTCACTCCCCGACGGGGGTGCGAGCTGGTTCCTTATATGGGGTGAGGGTAGGGGTGTGTCCAGGGCTCAGGCCGGAGGGGCGGCTGAGGTGGTCCGCCCACCCCTTTGTGGTGTTGTGTGCAGGGGGCATGCGCAGTGCCCTGCTTTTGCTTCTGGCTCTTCAGAAGTGGCAGTTGGTCTTTCTGTATCTTGTCGTCCATAATTTGCCCCAGCTGTACATGCACACAGTTACTTTTAGTCCTGTATGGTTTCTTTGTATTTTGGTGCTCAAGGAGACGTTTGCCCAGGTGCAAGCACTGCAACAAAAGGTCCCAGATCCCAGCCTGTCTCATTCCCCACTGAGGGATTCCACACCCCTTATTCTTAAGGGGTAAGGGGCCGAAGGTCTCTTCTTCTGAAACTTCTTCCTGCTGGATAGGGGCTGCAGATCGTAGCCTACCCTAGAGGTATAGAAGTCCCTCACTGACTTTTCCAAGAACCTGTAGGGACCTGGGCCACTCTCCACTGGAATGGGTTGAATTCCTTGAGGCATCATGAGACTTACTTCAAACTGTTGGAGACTAGAAGACACAAACTTAACCAGAAGATTAAATAAACAAGCACCCAAAGGGAGAAGAACAACAATAGTTATTAAAGGGCCTAGAAGGGGAAGGAACCAGGTTAACTTTGGGAGGGTTTCCTTAACCGTTAACCAGACAGTGGCGGTGATATCACCCCTGCCAAAATTGTGAAGCCACTCTACCTGGGCATATATTTCCTTGCTATTAAATTCTACCTTCCCTGTTGCATTGATCCAGGTACAGCTGGAAGTATTAATTATCGCACAAACTCCACCTTGTTCTGCCAAAAGGTAATCAAGAGCTAGATGATTGTCAGGAACTACATTAGCCAAAGAAACAAGAGAGGTCTTCAGTCCCACTAAGGCTTGTCCCATCTGTTCCATCACGTAACCAAGCTGTCTGAGGTTTCTCAGCATTGCTTCATGATAGGTAAAGCCTTCCCGTGGAGCTGCCGGTCCTATGGGCAGGTCTGCCCCTGCTAAGGTCATTCCTAGTGCCCTCTGGGTTTGGTGGTGAGCTGGGATGGTCCTTCCTATCTCTATACTCCTTGCAGTTCACTCTCCTATGAAGTGGACATTATCAATGCATATATAAGCTATAGCTTGGTTGGAGAAGGACGGGGGTCTCGCTGTAATTCCATAACATGTGATGGTTTAGGTGCCCACAGAGGAAAACAAACCCTTCAGGGGTGCAGACCTGAATGTCTGTATCACAGTTGTTAAGAGCGGACAGTCCTTGAAGGACATAACTGTTGTCAGTACTTGAACAAATAGGGGACATCAGACCATTATGTTAATAATTAAGCATAGAAAGCTCTACAACATTATTTTTTTTTTTTTACAAGTTGCTTATGTATGATCCCGCTGAGTGCAAGAGCAAGAATGGCAAATAGGAGTCCAACTCACTACATCACTTTACGTATCTGTTGATGATTCCTGTCTCTTGAATAGGTATCTCAGATTCTCCACTGACTCACAGGTGGATTGCTCTTCTGTTGTGACCTGAGGGGTTTCTGGAGGGAAAAGCTTTAGTCTGGACAAATGTACCCAACCTGATATCCCTTGCAGTTTGACAGTAGTGGGGGTGGATAAAATTACTTTGTAGGGGTCCTTCCATCTCATCAATAATTGGTCTTGGGGGGACCCCTATTTCCAGGTTTTAAGAAAAACTTGGTCCCCAGGGCTTATTGGTGAAGGAACTGCTGCTTCCTCTGTGTTTTTAGTGGGAGCTGGCAGTGCCTTGTGGGCAGAGTCCTGTATTGCTTTCTGCACTTGTCCTAGATTAATAATATATCTCAGGGTCCGGTTCACTTCCTCATCCAGTGGCGCGTCAGTAGTAAGAAATGGCCTCCCATAAGTCATTTCAAATGGGCTAAGCCTCACACCACCCCTGGGGACTACACAGACCCTAAGGAGTGCAGTAGGAAGCAAGTTGGTCCAGGGTTCGTGCGTTTCTTGGTAGAGCTTTGCTAAAGTTTTCTTTAAAGTATCGTTAATTTTCTCCACCTTCCATGACGACTGGGATTGCCAAGAGGTGTGTGGCTTGTAGTCTATCCGTAGGGCGGTCATGAGCCCCTGTGTGATTTTGGCTACAAAAGCGGGCCCATTATCCCTCTGCAGGGACTTTGGAAGTCCAAACCAAGGAATTATTTCTTTTAAAAGGGACCTACAGATGTCCATAGCCTTTTCAGATCTGGTGGGGAAGGCTTCAAGCCATCCCATGAAAATATCAACAAACACCAGAAGATATTTATATCCTGATCATGGGGACATTTGGGTGAAATCTAACTGCAAGTCTTCCCCTGGATATGTCCCTTGGCATTGAATTGGCCTGAGTAACAAAGGGGAGATTGGATGGGTCTGTGGGTTATGACGGGCACATAAATCACAAGCAAGCATTACTTGTTTTACTGTTCTTTTAAGCCCCTTCCCTGAAAACGCCTTTTGCATCAAATCCCAAAGTGTATCCCTCCCATAGTAGGTGGCATCATGTCAGCTCTTAGTGAGTTTCCATTGTTGGGACTCAGGGATTAGAACTTTATCCTCCTTTTTCATACCAGCCTGGGCTTCCGTTCTCACGGCCACATTTCTCAGCATTTTCTTGTTCCTGTGGGGAACACTGGGGGAGGCTAGGGAGTTCAGGGGGCCAATCACTAGAGCCATAACTTGTTCAGGCTCCTGCAGTTGAGCTGCCTGTTTTGCAATTTGATCAGCTCTGCTCTTCCCTTGACTCACAAAAGATCTATCCCTCTGATGGCCCCTACAGTGGATACTGCTACCTGGGTCAGGAGCTACACTGCTTCTAAAAGAGCAAGAATCAAATCTTTATGTTTCATGTGGGAATTTCTAGCAGTTAACATTCCTCTTTCTTTCCAAATGGCAGCATGAGCATGTAGCATGTGGAACCCATATTTAGAATCAGTAAAAATATTCAATTTCTTATCCTTCCCTAATTACAAAGCTCTCATTAATGCAATTAGTTTGGCCTTCTGGGCCAACAGCTAGCAGGGATCAAAGGCCTGTGGACGACGTGAGTGAGCTTGGAAGTGGACCATCCCCAGCCCAGTCTTGTATTAGCCTACTCTTAATAAAATCCATTTACCTAATTAAATTTAATGCAACCTTAGAAAGTCCTGACCACATACAAAATTCTTTTACCAATGTTCTTTTTCCGCACACCTTTTGCAACTTTCTGAAGCCCTATTATTTTGTCCTTTATTCTTTTCCTATTCAGAAATAACCAGCTTTAGGACAAAAATCACCATTTTTCCTTTAACAGAATATATTTCCATTCCTCATACTTTCTTTTTCTGAAAACACACATCCTACTTTCCTTAAGCAACCATGAACTGTCTTTTACATTAGCATTCCCTGATTGGTGTATCCCATAACCTCTAGAAATATGTATCTACCCAAAGCACAATTTCTTTCTTTAATGTGGTACAAGATATGTGTCTAATAAACCCAAACATCTTTAGTTTCCCTCTCAAAAGAAAACAAAAGTGGGAAAATTTAGACCTAGTTAGCAATTCATGTTCTAATATTTCATCTTATTTTAAATGGCCTGGATACTCAATAGATATCTATCATTTACCTTTGTTTAGTTTCAAGTTACCAAAATCTGGAGGTACTATTTTAGATGGACATTTCCAAAACATAATTATTCCTATAGAGTTTACCAAAAAGCTCTTATCCCAGTTATTTTTACTTAAAAGTTTAATCATATCAGGTTATTTTCCTTGTTGACAGATTTTATAACAGAAACAATATACACTTACTGACTTCCAGTAACCTTAGGTACAATAAAAGTATTATACTTAATGTTGATGACTATAAACACAGGTCTGTATTAATTAAACCCACAAGCTTAAGCTGGCTTTAATACCAGATATTAATTATTATTGAATATTTCCCAGCTCACATGAACCTGAAGTGTATTCTGGCGAGTTTCCTTTTATAGTTCTGAGAATGTATGTAAGCGCTCAATTTCCTTTATGCCAATTAAATACAGCTCATTTATAAGCTAATTTTTACATAAAGACAGAACCAGGGGTCTCATAGTTTTCCCACTTGAATTTAGAAAGGCCTTTTTTCTTCCCCTCGGTCTGGGGGACTACAGGTAGTTCCTGAGAGCCCAGGCAGAATAGTTACATTGCAAAGGCAGAGGAGGGAAATGCAAGCTCCTCTCTTTTTTTTTTTGCTCTTTAAAATCTCACTAAGTAACCCAAGGCTGGAGTCTCAGGGAACATGGGCTGTATTTGTATTTCAAGTCTTAAGTGTTCCGCCATGCCCACAATGTTGGCAGAGACTTTCAGGAGCAGTTGGACAGACAGACAAAACTACATAAAACAAAGAGCCTTGTAAAAACATGCACCAGTGTCAGGAACTTAAAGACACAGACAAGCAGTCTTCAGGATGAAGGGCATGGGAGTGTAGGGGTGAGGACCAAGGGAGAGGTAAAGGGAGGAGGGACCGAAAAGACTGAAAAAGAGAAAGAGACAAAAAGAGAGATTGCTGTTTCAACCTGCGCCCTGTGGGTGTCTATTCAGACACCAACCTGCGCACTTCCAGAAAGGGCCAGTGAAGGAGGGCAGTGGTGGACAGAAGCCAGAAACCAACCAGTTGTATGTCGTCTGTGGGACTCTGATCCACAGGTGTGACTCTCACCCGTGCATACAATTTGTACATCATCTGTGGGTTCCCAGCCCACACGTGGGACTTTCACCCATGCATACACCAGTATGTAGAAATCTGCCACTTCAGCCCATTCCCAGTGGGACTTCTCTTGGTGACAGGAAAATAAAGGTGAGAATATTGGGACGATTGGACTTCCAGCCACTACGTGATATGAGGTTTGAACCTCTATCATTCTCATAAACCCCCCATCAGGGAGAGCCCACTGGACCAAGGTGTGCATGGCGTGAGGTGAGCCTCTTCCACCTCTGCTTGTCACCTGTCAAGGTGAGCTGCTGCCAGCCAGAGGGAGCATGGTCCCGTAAGCTGCAAGATGTGATGCTGTAGCCGCCCGACATCTGCTCTCTTGCAAGAATAGGACAGAAGTAAGAGAGGACAGAGAGGAGATGTAGAGAGATTTCAGAAGAGGGAAAGGGACAAAAGGGGAAAGGGAAAGTGGTGAGGGAAAAAGGACAAAGGGGAGAGGAAAAGTGTTGCCTGAATGAGAGTACTGAGGCCCCCAGGGGACAGGAAGGCAGACTTACCAAGTGCGGTTACGCTGAAACAAAGGTTCAGGTGGCCACTTGTCACCCACGGAGAAGCTGCATTCAGTGGTCCCAGAGGTGCCCAGATCCTCTCCCGGGAAGGGGACAATTGTCCCTTCGTGGTTGCCACAAAGTATGTTACCAACCAGGGTTCTTGGCCTTGTTAATAAATAGAAGTTGATAAGAGGCCAGACAAGAAATTCAGACGAGGCTTTATGGGGGCTCCTGCTGCAGCAGTGGGGAGTAGGAACAGGTAACAGGTTCCCTTGCTTGCTTGCTCCCCGAGAGTGGGGGAGAGCTGGTTCCTTACATGGGGTGAGGGTAGGGGTGTGTCCAGGGGTCAGGCTAGCTGGGTGGCTTAGGTGGCCTGCCCACCCCTTTGGTGGTGTTGTGTGCAGGGGGCACGCGCAGTACCCTGCTTTTGCTCCCAACCCCCTGCTTTTGCTCCTGGCTCTTCAGAAGCGGCAGTTGGGCTTCTTGGTCTTTTTTTTATCTCATTGTCCATAATTCACCCCAGTTTTGCATGCACGCAGTTATTTTTAGTCCCTTATAGTTTCTTTGTATTTTGTTGCTCAAGGAGACATTTGCCCAGGTGCAAGCACTGCAGCAAAGGGTCCCAGGTCCCAGCCTATCTCATTTTCACTTTGGCTTTGAAGAATAAGATTTCTCGTACAAGTCTTTTTGTGGGCATAGCAATTTTACTCCTGGAGAAGTAAGACCTAGGGCATGTGCACGTTTAACTTTATAAGAATTTACCCAATAGTTTTCCAACGTGATTGCACTCCCACCAGCAATATAAGAAAAATCCAGTTGCTTCACATCCTCACCAATATTTCCTATTGTCAGTTTTCTTAAATTTAGCCATTCTTGTGGGCGTGAAGTATCTCATTTTGGTTTTAATTTGTATTTACCTGATAACTAATGCTGTAATATACCTTATTGAGTATTTAGTAGAGATTTTGTGTCTTTTTAAAAAAATAAGTGTCTGTTTAAGTGCTTTATTTGCTCAGGAGTTATTTATTTTCGATATAATTTCTTTATTAGATATTTGTAATATGCATATTCTTTTGGCTGGCAATAAATTCTTTAAGGTTTCATTGATTTTCAAAGGATATTTATGATGGATATGGAATTCTACATTAATATACTTTCTTTGACATTTTAAAGGTGATGTTTCATTGTCTTGTAACTTGCATTTTTTTTTTTTTTTTTTAAAGAAAGTAATTTTTTGGGTTTATTTATTTATTTATTTATTTATTTATTTATTTATTTATTTATGGCTGTGTTGGGTCTTCGTTTCTGTGCAAGGGCTTTCTCTAGTTGCGGCAAGTGGGGGCCACTCTTCATCGCGGTGCGTGGGCCTCTCACTATCGCGGCCTCTCTTGTTGCGGAGCACAGGCTCCAGATGCGCAGGCTCAGTAATTGTGGCTCACGGGCTTAGTTGCTCCGCGGCATGTGGGATCTTCCCAGACCAGGGCTCGAACCTGTGTCCCCTGCATTGGCAGGCAGATTCTCAGCCACTGCACCACCAGGGAAGCCCCCTAGCTTGCATTTTTATGATGAGAAGTTAACTATCATTTTTATCATTGTTCACCTGGAGGTGAAGTGTTTTTTCCTCTGAATTCTTTTAAGACTTACTCTTTATATCTTATATTCAGAAACTTGATTATGATGTGCCTAGATGAGGCTTTCTTTGCATTAATCATAATTGAGCTTTATTACATTTCTTGAATTTCTGAGTTGACATTTTAAATTAAATTTGGAAAAGTTCTGGCCTACATTTCTTCAAGTCCACTTTTCCTTCCTCATTCAGTCTCTTCTCTCCTTCTTGGACAGCAGTTACAAATATGTTAGGTGGTGTGATATTGTCTCACATGTCACTGAACCTCCCTTAGTTTTCTTCAATCTTTTCTTTTTATCTTTGCTTCAGTATGAATAATTTCTATTGCCTGGTGGGTTTTCTTCTAATAGCTGTGTTTTCTCTTGTTTATGGGTCACATTTTCCTGCTCTTTGTATGTCTCATAATTTTTAAATTTTATTGTGTATAAAATGATAGTGGATATTGCTGTATTTGCTTTGTTGTTCTCCTTATTTCATAAAAAAATGCAAGTCTTTTTCTCTGTCTAGTGGTTAGGGTGAGGCTTTCTCTATGAGAGCAAGCATTTTGGGGACTGGGTCTGACCTTCACTTGGATTGAGCTCAGTGACTGGCTGTGCTAAACCCCTATAACGCTATCGCCGCCTTTTCTACAAGTCAGTATTTGAGCTGAGAGGCAACTGGGTATCAGAGATTTTTTTCTTTTGTTCATCTCTGGATTCAATTCCTCACAATTCAAGAATTGTGAGAACGTGGGGGACTGTTGCTATTTCCCTCTACTTTTGAGTCTGCCCTCCATTGCTCCTTTCCTGGCAAAATTCAGTGATTGGTTAGGGCAAGACACTAGTTGGTCCACATTTGTCTTAACATTTGTCACTCTTCCAGATTCCCCCAAACCCCACCAGCCCAGCTTATTTCTTTTTATTCTTACAAAGTCTCTTTGTTTATGTGAGACTTATTCCACCACCATCCACGTGTTCTCAGACCTGAGAACTCTCAGGTTTGGAAGGAGCTGAGGCTCTCTCATCACTGTGAAGGGCTTGTTTCTGTCTAGAATTCAGTTTAACAAGGATTCTTTGCACCCTCTTCCTTGCTATCCTCATAGAAAAGTATTGTTTCTCTGTTGTCCTGGCTTTTCTTGTGATTACCGTGGGACCACAGGTATTTCACATTCTACATCCTAACTGGAAGCAGAAGTTTGATAAACAGTATAAAGATTTTAAAAGGTCAGATTGACCTTGAAATATTGCCAAAATCACCAAAACTTCCTATGTGAAAACAACTCTTTCTTCTTATTAAAAGTCTTGATAGAAAACTTACAAAACACAGGGAAATTAGAGTGAACTTGATACAATCCATAATCTTATCTTGCTAAGTCAATCATTCTTAATATTGTAGTAGGTTTATCTAATATAAAAACACACTCAGATACGTACAGCTATATGTTTATAAAAATTGGGATAATATTATTCTTACAATTTTGTTAATATTTATTAAAATTTAGTTCAATTTAATTTGTTTTAATATTTTTAAGTACAAATATATTAAGTACTAAGAATGGAAACGTGCAAGACCCAGCTCCTAATCTCCAGGATTTTGCCATCTGATGGGAGAGATACAGATATGGATACAGCAAAGTATATGACAGTATTTGTCCTTGTCTATCTCAAGGACATTTGACTAGACTTTGATGTCACATTAAGATTCCATGAGCATGGGTGTGGGTGTTGTACTGTGTGTGCGTGTGTGTCTGTGCACACCTGTGTGGTGAGCAGTTGCTCAGAGGAGGGATGAAGACATTTCAGGTAGGGTGAGTGATGTAGAGGCAGAAACATTTAGGATATACTCAGGGAGCAGCATACCGTGTCCTGTATGGCTGGAGGAGAGAGTCTGTGGAGGGGCTGGTGAGAAAGTAGTAGATGAGGGTGGACAGAAAGATCAAAGGCAGGTTGTGAGAGGGTGTGGAAGCCTGACCAATGATTACAGATTATTCCTTATAATAAAAACTTCGCATCCCTAGGGAGACATCTCAAGTTTTTAAGCCCAGGAATCATATAAATATATCTGTAACCTAACGATGTAGGTCTGTCTACAGTGTGGATGTCCAGGTCAAATGGGAAGAGACCAGACTGGAGGCAGGGATGTTCATACTCAGGCTGCTCCATTAGCTGAGGGTGAGGATAAGGAGAGACTGAACTAAGAGGCCATGGGGCATAAGGGTTAAGATGTACTCAGAGCAGACTGCCTGGGCTTATATCCATACATTAGACTGTGACAGCGGGAGCCTCATGTAGCCTCTCTGTGCCTTGAGGATAATAAAAGGCTTGTTCCTTGTGAGATTGTTAGGATAAAATGAGTTAGTATTTTTAAAGTGCTTGGAACAGTGGCTGGCACTCAGTAAGAGTTAAGCATTTGCTAAACAAAGTATAAATAAATACAACTAAACAAATAAGGCAGTAGATATTAAAGAAGTCAGATATGAGGCAATTTCAGGAGAACTGACAGTGTGTGTTGGTTTTGCAGATATGGCCATGACTCTGAATTTTCTAGCTTCAAGTGTAGATTGTGGCACCAGGACATGAGAAGGAAAGCAGAGTATCCCATGGTTTAGAGTAATGAAAATAAGTTCAGCTGAATGTACTATCTTAGATTTGTTTTTGTCTTTGTGTTTTGATCATTCCTACAAGGCCAGGATTGAAGAGGCTTGGTGTGAAAATAATTTACGTGACAAACCCACAGGGGTTGGGTGACCACAAGCTTCTGTGAGCAGCACTGAGAGCTTGGCTTAGTCTGAGTTAATAGACAAGTGATGTTTACCCTGGACTCGACCTGAGCTGGACTGCATTCTAAGGTACAGTGTTGGAAGTTTCGGGCCCCACATGAGGTCTGGCACTTACGCTCTGGAATGTAGCCAGAGAAAAGCGGCAGACAGTGAGAAAGCGATTTGCAGTTGTGTATGTTGCATGGTTAAATGTCCTGGGAGTATTTGGTCTATGTATCCCCATAACACTTTGCTTCTACCACTTGTATAACATAACATACCTCCCATTGTGGTGTAGTTAATTACATTTATATCTGCCACTTCCAGTATATTATAATCCTGTTTTTCATTACTGAGCACCTACTAGATGCTTGACATTGTAATGGGTAGTTCACAAAAATTATTATATTCAATTCCTACAGCAAACTTATGTGGAAAGTATCCTAAATAGTCAGTCACGGAATAGATTTTATCTGAGTATACAAATATAGGATAAACACACAGTACACTAGAACTGAGATAGGAAAAATCATCTGAAAGAGGTAGGGGGTTATATGGGCCTTGTAATTAACACACTTAAAGAGATAGAATTTCATTCGGAAGAAGGCTTGATTGTAGAGGTATAGGAAAAGAAATATTACAGAAGTGAGGAAGTGTTGAATTTTCTGGCCCCAATGGCTCAGGCTCTCATTAGGGTAGAGACGATGTAAAGTTGGCAGCATTAGCCTTCAACTGTTTCTGCTCCCATGTACATAATCGCCTTTATGGTATATTGAGTGCATCCAGAGTCTTTGAATGTTTTGACGCCATTAAACATCCAGTTCTTTGTACTGCCTTTATTCTGTGTCCGTACTCAACACAGCATTCTCATCCCCACACACGTTTACCTACAAGGAAAAAGCACTAATCATATAGGTATTTTTGTCCTGCTTCACGGTAATTTTTCCTGAGAAATCGATAAAGTGGTTCTGATTAGGGTGTGGCTTTCTTTGCAGCTTGACTGCAGGAGAGCATTGCCGAGCAGATGGCCAGCACATATTTCTGGTCTGTGTGACGGGAGTTTCTCGCTGTAAATCAGTAAGTTAGCATCCTGATGTCTGAGCCCATCTTGTATATGTTTCTGTGCTCATGAATCAGGCTGTCAGGGTCTGATCACCCCTTGATGTGACAGGAGTTAGTCCCTGGGTCTTCCAAGCGGTAGGTTAGAACACATTGATGGTTTCCTTTAGATCACATTGAGATGTATGTATAGATACTGATATATATATGTACGTATGTGTGTGTATATATAATACATATAGTATATATTATATGTGTATAATATATGTATAATATTATATGTATATATGTGTATATTATATACACACACACATACATATACATATGGCATATTATATATATAATTTTTTTTAATTTTTATTATTTTGATACACAAAATAAAGCATGATATAGACTCTAAGCTGCATGAGGCCCACATCTATTTTGTTCAGCCTGTTTAGTCTATGGTTTGTGAAACCCTGACATGTGTCAGAAGCTTCATGACTGTGTTTTCCTGATTGAGTAATCAGGATGTTTGCCAAAGAAAAACTAGAGAATGTGAATAAGCAAAGAGAAGACAAGAAAACAGAGTTCAGATATGTGGAGACAAGACCAGAGGCAGCCTAGGCCAGGGGGCAGCAGAATGTCTCTGTAAAGGGCTAGATAATCAGTAGTCTTGCCAGCCTGCAGTAAGGTCTCTGTCACAGCCACTCAGTTCTGCGGTAGGGATATGAAAACTGCCACAGATAATATGTAAATGAAAGAGCATGGCTGTGTTCCAATAAAACTTTAAACAGGTAATGGACCATATTTGGCTCATGGGCTGTAGTTTGCTGACCCCTTGTCTAGACTATTACATCCTGGAGTAAGGATGATGAGAAGTTGAAGCTTATGTTCATAGATGCTAAATACACAATGTACCAGAAGGAATCCAAGGTTTAAGAATGTTGGGGTATATTTATCATGTACAACCTCACATCTACTTACTCTACTCTCTCCCTTATCCCTTCCCCACTCCACATGAATTCCCTGAGAGGGTCCAGAGGATACTTCACAAAGCCATTGAGGAAGGCACGAGGGAAGGGCACTGACATTCTTGAAAGGCTGTGCAGGGTCTGCTGTAGAGGGAGAGTCTGCTTTGGGGATGGGCTCTTTTACTTCATGGGGATCATGAGGTCCTGGAGAGCCCAAGACCAATGTGGCAGCACTTAAGTGCCAGGAACATGATGGCACTTTGACCATAAAGGGAAGCAGGGATGAAATGGTAATAAGAGTTTGTGACCTTCAGTGGAATTCCACGTTGTCTAGTTAGTTACAGTTTCCCTGTGGACTTGTGACCCTCTCTGTGGATGTCAGTTACCTTTTCCCCCAGAATCCACTGTTGCTCAGTGGGCTCAAGTACAAATTATTCTTTGGAGGTGGGATGAAGTTTATGTATGTATTTAACAAGGACATGCCCTCAAAAAGAGTTGATATAAATAATGTCATTTTTAAAATGTGTATTTTATTTTTTAAATTTTTATTGAAATATAGTTGATTTACAGTGTTGTGTTAGTTTCAGGTGTACAGCAAAGTGATTCAGATATATATGTATATGCATATATACATATATATATTCTTTTTTTTAACATTCTCTTCCATTATAGGTTATTAAAGGATGTTGAGTATAGTTCCCTGTGCTATACTGTAGGTCCTTGTTGGTTATCTATTTTATATATAGTCGTGTGTATATTTTAATCCCAAACACCTAATTTATCTCTCCCTCCACCTCCCCTTTGGTAACCATAAGTTTGTTTCAGATGTCTGTCAGTCTATTTCTGTTTTGTAAATAAGTACACTTGTATATATATTTTTTTACATTCCACATATAAGTGATATCATATGATATTTGCCTTTCTCTGTCTGGCATACTTCACTTAGTATGATAATCTCTAGGTCCATCCATGTTGCTGCAAATGTTATTATTTCATTCTTTTTTATGGCTGAGTAATATTCCATTGTGTGTGTGTGTGTGTGTGTGTGTGTGTATAAAATCTTCTTTATCCATTCATCTGTCGATTGATGCTTAGGTTGCTTCCATGTCTTGGCTATTGTATATACTGCTGGTATGAACATTGGGGTGCATGTATCTTTTCAAATTATGATTTTCTCTGGATATATGCCCAGGAGTGGGACTGCTGGATGATATGGTGGTTCTACTTTTAGTTTATTAAGGAACCTCCGTACTGTTCTGCATAGTGGCTGCACCAATTTATATTCCCACCAACTGTGTAGGAGGGTTCCTTTTTCTCCACACCCTCTCAGCATTTATTGTTTGTAGACTTTTTGAGGTTGGCCGTTCTGACTGGTGTGAGGTGACACCTCGTTGTAGTTTTGATTTGCATTTCTCTAATAATTAGCGACGTTGAGCATCTTTTCATGTGCTTTTTGGCCATCTGTATGTCTTCTTTAGAGAAATGTCTTTTTAGACCTTCTGCTCAATGTTTGATTGTTTTTTTTTTGTTTGTTTGATATTGAGCTGCATGAGCTGTTTGTATATTTTGGAGATTAATCTTGTGTCAGTCACTTCGTTTGCAAATATTTTCTCCCATTCTGTGTGTTGTCTTTTCATTTTGTTTATGGTTTCTTTTGCCATGCAAAAGCTTATAAGTTTGATTAGGACCCATTAGTTTATATTTCTTTTTCTTTCCATTACTCTCAGAGATGGATCCTAAAAGATATTGCTGCAGTTTATGTCAGAGAGTGTTCTGCATATGTTTTCCTCTAGGAGTTGTAGAGTATCCGGCCTTATATTTAGGTATTTAATCCATTTTGAGTTTATTTTTGTGTATGGTATTAAAGAATGTTCTAATTTCATTCTTTTACATGTAGCTGTCCGGTTTTCCTAGCACCACTTAGAGACTGTCCTTGCTCCATTGCATATTCTTGCTTCTTTTCTCATAGATTAATTGACCATAGGTGTGTGGGTTTATTTCTGGGCTTTCTATGCTGTTCCACTGATTTATATTTCTGGTTTTTTGCCAGTACCATGCTGTTTTGATTACTGTAGCTTTGTAGTATCGTCTAAAGTCGGGGAGCCTTATTCCTCTGTCTCTGTTTTTCTTTCTCAGTATTGCTTTTGCTATTCATTGTCTTTTGTGTTTCCATACAAATTTTTTTGAAATTTTGTTCTAGTTCTGTGAAAAATGCCATTGGTAATTTGATAGGAATTGCATTGTATCTGTAGATTGCCTGCGTAGTATAGTCATTTTGATATTGATTATTCCAATCCAAGAACATGGTATATCTTTCCATCTGTTTGTGTCTTCTTCGATTTCTTTCATCAGCAAATTGTAGTTTTCAGAGTAAAGGTCTTTTCCCTCCTTAGGTAGGTGTATTTCTAGGTATTTTATGCTTTTTGATGTGATAGTAAATTGGATTGTTTCTTTAATTTCTCTTTCTGATCTTTCATTCTTAGTGTATAGAAATTCAAGATATTTCTGTGTATTAATTTTGTATCCTGCAATTTTCCCATATTCTTTGATGAGGTCTAGTAATTTTCTGGTAGCATTGTTAGAATTTTCTATGTATAGTGTCATGTCATCTGCAAACAGTGACAGTTTTACTTCTTCTTTTCCTATTTGGATTCCTTTTATTTCTTTTTCTTCTCTGATTGCCGTGTCTAGGACTTCCAAAACTATGTTGAATAATAAAAGTGGCAAGAGTAGACATCCTTGTCTTGTTCCTGATCTTAGAGGAAATGGTTTCAGCTTTTCACCATTGAGTATGAAGTATGATGTTAGCTGTGGGCTTGTCATATATGACATTTATTATGTTAAGGTAGGTTTCCTCTATGCCCACTTTCTGGAGAGTTTTATCATAAATCACTGTTGAATTTTGTAAAAAACGTTTTCTGCATCTATTGAGATGATAATGTTTTTATTTCTTCAGTTTGTTAATGTGGTGTATCACACTGATTGATCTGTGGTTATTGAAGAATCCTTGCATCCCTAGGATAAATCCCACTTGGTCATGGTGTATGATCCTTTTTATGTATTGTTGGATTCAGTTTGCTAGTATTTTGTTGAGGATTTTTCCATCTATGTTCATCAGTGATATTGGCCTGTAATTTTGTGTGTGTGTGTGTGTGTGGTATCTTTGTCTGGTTTTGGTGTCAAGGAGACGGTGGCCTCATAATATGGGTTTGGAAGTGTTCCTTCCTCTGCAATTTTTTGAAATAGTTTCAGAAGGATAGGGTATTAACTCTTCTCTAAATGTTTGATAGAATTCACCTGTGAAGGTGTCTGATCCTGGACTTTTGTTTGTTGGGAATTTTTAAATCACAGATTCAATTTCAGTACTTGTGATTGTTGTGTTCATATTTTCTGTTTCTTCCTGGTTCGGTCCTGGGAGATTGTACCTTTCTAAGAATTTGTCCATTTCTTCTAGGTTATCCATTTTATTGACTTATAGTTGCCTGTAGTAGTATCTTATGGCCCTTTGGCATAAGAGACTACTTTGGCATAAATGCCTCTTGTGGCATTTCTGTGGTGTAAGTTGTAACTTCTCCTTTTTTGTTGCTATTTTTCTTGATTTGAGTCCTCTCTCTTTTTTTCCTGAAGAGTCTGGCTAAAAGTTTATCAATTTTGTTTATCTTTTCAAAGGACCAGCTTTTAGTTTCATTGATCTTTTCTATTGTTTTCTTCTCTACTTCATTTATTTCTGGTCTGATCTTTATGATTTCTTTCCTTCTACTAACGTTGGGTTTTGTTTGTTCTTTCTCTAGTTGCTTTAGGTGTAAGGTTAGGTTGTTTATATGAGATTTTTCTTGTTTCTTGATGTAAGACTGCATTGCTATAAACTTCCTTCTTAGAACTGCTTTTGCTTCATCCAATGGGTTTTGGATTGTCACACTTTCGTTTTCATTTCTCTCTAGGTGTTTTTTGATTTCCTCTATGCTTTCTTCAGTGATCCATTGGTTGTTTATTAGAATATTATTTAGCCTCCAGAGTTTGTGTTTTTTGCACTTTTTTCTTGTAACTAATTTCTCATTTCATAGCGTTGTGGTCAGAAAAGATGCTTGATATGACTTCAGTTTTCCTAAATTTACCGAGGCTGGCTTTATGGACCAAGATATGACCTATCCTGGAGAATGTTCCGTATGCACTTGAGAAGAAAGTGTATTCTGCTGCTTTTGGTTGGAATGTTCTATAAATATCAATTAAGTCCACCTGGTCTAATGTGTCATATAAGGCCTGTGTTTCCTTATTGATTTTCTGTCTGGATGATCTGTCCATTGGTGTAAGTGGGGTGTTAAAGCCCCCCACTCTTATTGTGTTACTGTCTATTTCCCCTTTTATGGCTATTAGCATTTGCCTTATATATTAAGGTGCTCCAATGTTGGGGTGTGTGTGTGTGTGTATATACACACACACACACATATATACATATATATATATTTATTATATATTCTTCTTAAATTGTTCCCTTGGTTATTATGTAGCGTCCTTCCTTGTCTCTTGTAACAGTCTTTAAAGTGTATTTTTTTTAATATGAGTATTGCTACATCAGCTTTCTTTTTATTTCAATTTGCATGGAATACATTTTTCCATCCCCTCACTTTCAGTCTGTAGGTGTCCCTAGATCTGAAGTGGGTCTCTTGTGGACAGCGTATATACAGTTCTTGGTTTTTTATCTATTCAGCCAGTCTGTGTCTTTTGGTTGGAGCATTTAATCCATTTACATTTAAGGTAATTATTGATATGTATGTTCCTACTGACATTTCTAAAATTGTTTTGGACTTGTTTTTATAGGTCTTTTTCTTCCCTTCCTCTTTGTTCTCTTCTCTTGTGACTTGATTACTATCTTTAGTGTGGTGCTTGGATTGCTTTTTCTTTTTTGTGTGTGTATCTATTGCAGTTTTTTAGTTTTCAGTTCCAATGAGGTTTTGATATAGCAGTCTGTATATATAAGGTTGTTTTAAGTTGCTGGTCTCTAAATTTCAAATGCATTTCCCATTTCCTGCATTTGTACTCTCCTCATGGTTACTGGTTTTGATATCATATTTGTGTGTGGATGATTTCCTACTTTTACTGTATGTTTGCCTTTACCAGTGAGCTTTCCCATTTGTGATTTTGTTTCTAGTTGTGGCCTCCTTTTTTTCCCCACCTAGAGAAGTTCCTTTAGTATTTGTTCTAAAGCTGGTTTGGTGGTGCTGAATTCTCTTAGCTTTTGCTTATCTGTAAAGCTTTTGATTTTTCTGTCAAATCTGAATGAGAGCCTTGCTGGGTAGGGTATTCTTGGTTGTAGGTTTTTCCTGTTCCTCACTTTAAATATATCATGCCATTCCCTTCTGGCCTGCAGAGTTTCTGCTGAAAGATCAGCTAATATTTTGGGGGGATTCCCTTGTATGTTATTTGTTGTTTTGCCCTTGTTGCTTTTAATATTTTTTCTTTGTCTTTAATTTTTGTCAGTTTGCTTACTATGTGTCTCTGTATGTTTCTCCTTGGGTTTATCCTGTATGGGACTCTCTGTGCTTCCTGGACTTGAGTGTTTCCTTTCTCATGTTAGGGACTTTTTCAGGTATAATCTCTTCAAATATTTTCTCAGTCCCTTTCTCTTTCTCTTCTCCTTCTGGGACTCCTGTGACCCAAATGTTGTGTTTAATGTTGTCCCAGAGGTCTCTGAGACTGTCCTTATTTCTTTTCATTCTTTGTTCTTTATTCTGTTTTGTGTCAGTGATTTCCACCCCTCTGTCTTCCAGTTCATTCATTCATTCTTCTGCCTCAGTTATTTTGCTATTGATTCCTTCTAGGGTATTTTCATTTCAGTTATTGTATTGTTTATCTCAGTTTTTTGTTCTTTGAATCTTCTAGCTCTTTGTTAAACATTTCTTATGTCTTCTCGGTCTGTGCCTCCATTAATTTTCCGAGATTTTGTATCATTTTACTATTATTACTCTGAGTTCTTTTTTCAGGTAGATTGCCTATCTCCTCTTCATTTAGTTGTTCTTGTTGGTTTTTATCTTGTTCCTTCATCTGCAACATAATTCTCTGTCGTCTCATTTTGTCTACCTTTCTGTGTCTGTGGTCCCCGTTTCTCAGGCTGCAGGGTCATAGTTCCTCTTGCTTCTGGTGTCTGCCCCCCTGGTTGGTGAGGTTGGTCCAATGGCTTGTGCAGGCTTCCTTGTGGGAGGGATGATGCCTGCCCTCTGGTGGGTGGAGCTGGGTTTTTTCCCTCTGGTGGGCTGGACCATATCCAGGGGTGTGTTTAGAGGTGGTTGTGAGCTGAGTACAACTTTAGGCAGACTGTCAGCTGATGGCTGGGGCTGTATTTCTATCCTGCTGGTTGTTTGGCCTGTGGCATTTCAGTATAGGAGCCTGCTCGCTGTTGGGTGTGGCCAGGTCTTCTTGTCAAAATGGGGACCTCCAGGAGAGCTCACACCAATCAATATTCCCTGAGGCCTGTGCCACCAGTGTTCTTGCTCCCACAGTGAGCTACAGCCAACCCCTGCCTCCCAAGACCCTCCAAGACCTGTAGGTAGGTCTAGCCCAGGTTCCTATGGAGGTACTGCATTGTGCTAGGTCCCAGTGCACGTAAGATCTTGTGTGCACCCTCCAATAGTGGAGTCACTGTTTCCCCAAGTCCTGTGGAGCTCCTGCACTCAAGCCTCACTGTCCTTCAAAGCCAAATGCTCTGGGGGTTCTTCCTTCCAATACCAGACCCTCAGATTGTCTTGGAGGGTTATTTTCTTGTGGCAATGTCGCTGTGTAGCCTGTGTGGGTTTAATATTTCTTGTTGCAAGGGCTGTTTTTGATGTCTTCCACCTCTTTTTTCATTGTATGCTGGCCATGATCCCCTTGGTAGGTGGTGTGACTGATGTTGTGGTGATCAGAGCCTGCACTGGATATTGAGCGGGGCCTCCCCTTTGCTCTGTGGTTGTCACTGCCCAATCAAGGACAGGGTCTGCTCCCTAGTTGTTGGAGTAGAAGCCCCGACACCTGTTTCTGAGCTGTTTCTGATCTGCGGGGTGAGGTAGGTGGGATTGGAGCACTTCCACTGGGGGAGAAACCGCTGAGTATTCCTCCTCTGGAGCTGTTCACCTGTGAGCATGCTCTGTTGTGTTACCTTTCACCTGTTGTGTCGGCTCACGATGTACGCTGTTGTCGGCACTGCTCTTGGCTCCGTGAGTATAACCGTGAGTACGCTGGCAGTTGGCCCTGTTGTCTCTCAGGTGTTGTTTTCACCAGGCCACCAGCGTAGATGCGCTGAATTAAGGTCCCAGGACTGCAGTAGTTGTGCTGCTGGACCCACTGTGGAGCTGTGGGGGCCGCTGAGACTCCGGTCTGGCCCAACCCCCTTGTGTTCATGCCCAGAAACCCCATAGCTGGTAAAGCCAGACCCGCCTCAGCTGTGAGAGCACTTGTTGTGCATTCGGATGTTCCACAGGTGCTGAATTTAGAAAGCCAGCAGCGAGGTGTAAATCCATGGTTTGTGCAGCTGTGAGGAAAGATTTCAGCTCTTCTTCCTTAGTCACACGGCCCCTGTGGTTTCAGCCCCACCTCTTCATGTGGGCCACCCACTGGCATCTGCTCCTGAGCTGCCCTGGTGCACATGAGCCTGTTCAGGCAGGAAGTGGCTGGGGCAGCAATCAGGGTGCCCAAGCCTGCTCAGTTTGGAGGGGGCCAGAGAGGGGGCCGGGGCATGCAAGCCCACTCAGGCGGGAGAGGGCTGGGGTGGCAGTTGGGGCACGTGGGCCACCCAGGTGGGAGACCCTCCCAGTGCCCACAGAGGCAGGGGCCATCATGTGGAAAAAGAGGGTGCAATGGCTATCCCGCCCTTCATGCACCCATGGGAGGACTTCTGCGATATAATTATTCTCCAGTTTGTGGGTTGCTCACCCAAGGGTTATGGGATTTGATTATAGCGTGAGCGTGCCACTCCTACCATCTCATTGTGATTTCTTCTTTGTCTTTGGATGTAGAATACATTTTTTGGTAGGTTCCAGTTTTTTTATTGATGGTTGTTTGTCAATTATTTGTGATTTTGGTGTTTTTGTGAGAGGAGGTTAGCTCAAAGTCTTCTACTCCGCCATCTTGTCTCATGGTAAGATCTTCCAATCCAGTACTCTTTCAAGACTTAAAAGTCAACCCTAGAGGTCCATGTGTTTTCTTAATCCTTGTCAGGATCCCTAGAGAGCAAAAGTTCCCTCTAGGCTTAAGGATTCTGGTCCTTGAGAAAAACACCATGAAGAAAATGAAAGGTTTCTCTGAAGAAGTGAAGTCCCATTAACAACCAGGCAAAAGAGGTGGGAAATGCATTCCAATAGAGGGAGGCTTTATCCGTTAAGTGGGGCCCCATATTTCATTTGATGAGTCTCCCTCGTCTCCCCATCCCACGGCATGGGGCAGTGGCAGGGCTGGGAGGCATCCAGTGAGGAGACGAGTGCCTGGGACTCTCCGGCTCTGATCCAGCCCAAGACTATAAATACCGTCATTTGCCAAGTACCTAACTAGCCTACGGCATAGACCAATGCTCAGTCCTTGATATGGACCATTCTCTAAGGAAACCAAGTAGCCAACTAGTGGCAGGTTGAGTAACTTCCATCATGCAAGAGGAAGAAATTCCTTACTGTAATAAACATTTATTTGGAATATAGATTTTCTTTCCTGGTGGCAGTACTTTTGCTGGCATATAACTGCCCATGGACTTGACAAAGTTCTGATTCACCATCATGGTCTTCTATACAACATTGCTTCTAACCAAGAAACTCATTTAACAGAAAAGAAGTATAGCAATAGATTAATTTTCAAGAAAAGTCTTGATGTCAATTACATACCCAATCACCCAGCAATAGTTCAATTAATAGAAGATTCAGTTAATATGCTGATTATAAGAAATACTTGCAGGATTGGGACATTATCTCATAGGATATGCCTTAAACAAGCAACCAGTAAAAAATACAGGGGTCTGAAAGCAAACAATGGAAGTTGGAGAAGTGTGTCTCATTATTACATAAAATGGACCATTTTAATAACTTGGACTTACTAAACCAGTCAAGGGCAACTATGGCTTTAGTTTCCAGCTTCATTTCACCCTCACTACCATTTTGCCAAGCCCCTTCTGATTTCCAGAACCAGCTGGGCCCTCTGCTTTTGGTGGTCCATGAACCAGTCACACAGCATCCTTACCCCCAGGGAAAGCTTAGCACCAGCTATGCTGTGCTGCCCACAGAGGTCTGAACACCCACCACGAGGTGGCACAACTCTGTTAGCTCCACCTCTTCCTAATGGTGACCACTGCTTCCTGCAGTTACTAATGTCTGAGTTAGCTGAGCTGTAGGGGTAGTACCTGCTTCCTGTAGATACTAATAACTGGTGACCTCAGCATCTGAACTGTTTTAACCTTTTAACCCTTAGTAATCAATTCACTATATTAAATCCTACTTGCTTGAAAATTTTACTATACTTTCTGTCTCAATTTTTTACTCTGGGGGGGTGGGGGGGCTAGCCCCTGGCTGGTACGCTACTTGAGAACAAGCATTAGCTCTGTTTAATCTTTAATTCTTGGCACTTAGCCCAGTACTTGACACATAACATTGCTGAATAAATGCAAAAGGTGAAGCATCACAAGTTTTCTAAAACATTCAAAGCACTGCCAGATAGACTAGGGAAGAAGGTTTTCATGTTATGTGTTATACTAGAAATTAAGATTTCAAGTTAACATGAGGAGAAAATTTCTATTTCCATTAGCAGAATAAACTACCTAAAAATCACCAAATTGCCCATCACTGATATAATTGAAGCAGAAGTTAAGTGACCCTTTGTCAGGGATGCTGTAGAGGGCAATTCCTCAAATGTGTTGAAGATTAGAAAACATCATGTTTGGATTACATTCTAACACTAAGATTCTATGACCCTTGTTTATGAAATATATCCTAATTCAACTCCAATATGCTTTTTCTCTTGGTAATAATGCTGACACTCTTACAGCACAAGAATATGGTAATCATTTATATATTTGTATAGTGCTTTACGATTTGCAAAATGTCTTATATTCATTTTCTTTATATTTTACTATTTTTTGTGAGGTAGAAAGAATAGTATTTATATGTTGCAGATGAAAAGACTGAGGTTCTGAAGGTACAACTCATCCATTGTTTGTTTACCTTAAAAAAAGGTCAAGATTGCAACTAGAGCTCTGTGTTTGGACTCTAAACTCTGTCCCTATGGATGGGTAGGTGTGTGTGTGTGTGTGTGTGTGTGAGAGAGAGAGAGAAAGAGAAGAGATTAGAGTCAGAGCGCACCAAGATAGAATTTGGAATTTCTGGATCCCTAGAGGCTTTGAACTTTGATTTGTAAAACTTTTTAATGTCACTTTCCAAACCATTATTCCTGTTTTCCAGTACAAAATACATTTTAAGATCTAGCCATTTGCCCAGAATTCCAAGAACAGCTGAGTTTTTGTTTAAAGAATGTTCTACTAAAAAGCAAATTTTATACTCCATACTTGTGGAGTATCCATTTTTGAAATATTGAGGTTAGGACTATTCCTGGTCTTTGACCTTTCTTCTGCCTTTGTCTCAATGGTTCTCTAGTTTAGTTTTACATCTGAGAGCTAAATGGTGTAACCCTTCTGATGATTCTATGTGTGCAAAAACAGTAGAATGACACCAAGCAAATATTTCTGCTAAAATATGGAGACTATGGAAGCATGCTTTGGTACCAGTATCTTTAGAACTCAGACTTTTCTGACTTCTCCAAACAGTGTAACATTTAAACACTGAATGCACACAAGCACTTAGTGTTCACTAAAATTAGTAACAGAAAACACAGAGCTTTGGAAGTCTGCTCAATGCTGAACTCAACACCAGGAGTTTAATATGCACTCGAACTAGGAAAGATTTCAGAGAATGTAGTTTTAGGCCCAAGAGATATCTTGTAGGTTAATAAATATTCCCTCTGTTTCAGGGATACCCTCCTAAATTTAAATGTTGAACTACTTACAATTATATTTGTGTTTTTACCTTTGCATCAAACAAATATAAGCATACACCACTATTCTATAACATTTTTCTTTAACATGTATTAAAATTAATAAGCACTGATTTCAGAAAATAAGCCAGTAGGCCCAAATCTATTTTCCACTTGCTGACTAGTATTTGAAACTGCTTCTCCTCACAATTCACAGTGACTTTAATGTATGAGGTATTGTTTGTCCCCTTGGGGCCTCTCTGTGCTACTCTTAGTAGTAGGATGATAGGTTTCTACTAAGAGAGAAATGGGTCTCAGGGATTTTAAGTCAGTGACTGGACCAAATCCATGAAATTATTAAATGGTGGAGCAGGAATTAAAACCAAATGCTTCTGAAGTCTCCAATAACTTTTGAGTTATTCTGCCATACTCAGGAAGTTCTTCCATCTGTTTTCTTAAATTACCAAGCAAATATTCATTGCCTCTTCCCATTGAAAAGTAACTGATTTTGGCAGTTTGTGCTGGGTAACACGTGAGTTATCGTTCTTTCTAATTCTTTCCATTTTGGAATTACCTTTAGGCTATTCTTGTTTCAACTCACAAATATTTATTGAGTGCCTACTCTTTTTGACACTAAGCGTACACTAGTGGATAAAATAGATCAAAGAGAGGGAGAGAGGCCAAGCTGGTGGAGCAGGAAGACCCTGAGCTCACCTCCTCCCACAGACACACCAAAACTACAACTATTTACAGAGCAACTATCAATGAGAGTCACACGAAGACTAGCGGAAAAGACCTTCTACAGCTAAAGATATAAAGAAGAAACCACAAGGAGATGGGTAGGAGGGGCGGAGATGTAGTACAGTCAAGACCCACACCCCTGGGTCCATGACCCACAAATGAGAGGCTAATCACAATTGCAGAGGTTCCTCCAAGGAGCGAGGGGTATGAGCCCCACATTGGGCTCTCCAGCCAGGTGGTCCTGCACTAGGAAGACAAGCCCCTAGAACACTTGGGGCCAGCAGGGCTTGCTTTTGGGAGACCCACAGGGCTGTGGGAAATAGAGACTACACTCTTAAAGTTGCACACAAAATCTCACACGCTCTGAGACCCAGGGTAGAGGCAGTAATTTGAAGGGAGCTTGGGTCAGACCCATTTGTTGACCTTAGAGACCCTCTCAGAGAGGCAGGAGGCAACTGGGAATCACCGGTGGAACACAGATATTGGTGGTAGCCACTATGGGGAGTTTTTTTTTACCATGAGGACACTGGGGCTGGCAAGCGCTATTTTGGAATCCTACCTCTAGCTTATTAGCACCAGGACAAGGCCCTGCTAATAAGCTAGTCAGATCAGTCCTAGGATGCCCCAGGCCAAGCAGCTAGCCATGCAGATACACAGCCCCACCCACCAGCAGACTGGCTGCCATTGAGCTCCCCAATCCCTCAGTTGCCCTGGGACCCAGCCCTACCCTCCAGAGGCCCAGGGCCTGGCCTCAACTACCAGCGGATGGGCACTAGCCCTGGGAACCCGGGGGCCCCACAGCCAGCTGTTGGGACCTGGCCTCAGCACCAGCAGGCCAACACCAGTTCTGGAACACCCAGCCCTGCAGCCAGCCACACTGGGACCAGGCTCTGTCCACAAGTGGGCTAGCAACAGCCTCAGGACCCCCAGGTCCAGCCAACTCATGACCCAGCCCCACCCACCAATGGACTGGCAACAGGACTGGGACTCCCTGGACATGTAGTCAGCCATGGCAGGACCCAGCCCCACCCACAAGTAGCCAGCAGCCTTTGTGCTAAGTGGGGCCTGGTAACCATCCACACCTACCAGTGTTCCCACAGCTCATCCTCCTACCACATAAGGGCTCACACAGCCTGCATAGAGGGCACCCCTAGAACATATAGCTCTAGTGACCAGAGGGGAGTGCACTTCTTGGTCCCATGGACATCTCTTACATAAGTTCACTCCTCCAAGATTGGGAAACATCACTGCCCTACAAAATATATACAAATAAAAACAGAGAATTAGGCAAAATGAGGTGACAGAGGAATACGTTCCAAATGAAGGAACAGATAAAACCCCAGAAGAAGAACTAAGTGAAGTGGAGATAAGCAATCTACCTGATAAAGGGTTCAAGGTATTGATCATATAGATGCTTCAGGAGAAGAATGGATGAAAGAGTGAGAAATTAGAAGTTTCTAACAGAGTTAGGAAATATAAAGAAGAAACATCAGAGCTGAAGAATACAATAAAAATACATGAGAAGGAATTAGTGGTAGATTAGATGATACTGATGAACAAATCCGTGAACTGGAAGACAGAGTAGTGGAAATCACCCAAGCTGAAAAGAAAAAAAGAAGTTTTAATGGTGGGAACAGTTTAAGAGACCTCTGGGACAACATCAAGTATACTAACATTTGCCTTCAGGTCCCAGAAGAAGAAGGGAGAGAGAGACAGGGGCAAAGAACATATTTGAACCCATAGTAAGCTGAAAACTTTCCTAACCTGGAAAAGAAAACAGACATCTGTCCAGGAAGCACAGAGAGTCCCAAACAAGGTAAATTTTGTCTACACCAAGACACATTGTAATTCAAATGGCAATAATTAAAGATAAAAACAATATTAAAAGCAGCAAGGAAAAAGCAACTAGTTATGTACAAGGGAACTCCCATAAGACTATCGGCTGACTTTACAGCAGAAATTCTTCAGGCCAGAAAGAAGTGGTACAATATATTTAAAATTATGAAAGGAAAACACCTACAACTAAGAATACTCAACCCAGCAAGGTATAATTCAGACTTGAAGGAGAGATCAAATGTTTTACAGACAAGCAAAAGCTAAAAGAGTTTAGCAACACAAAACTAGCTTTACAAGAAATGTAGAAGGGACTTCTGTAAGCCAAAAAGGTCACAACTAGAAAATTGAAAATTAGGAAAGGAAAAATCTCATTGGTAAGGGCGAATATACAGGAGAGGTAGTAGATCAACCATTTATAAAGCTAGCAGGGAGCTTAAAAGACAAAAATAGTAAAACCATCTATATCCACAATAAGTAGTTAATGGATACACAAAACAAAAATGTATGAAGTGTGATATCAAAATATTAAACATGGCATGGGGTAGTAAAAATGCAGAGTTTTTCAAATGTGTTCAAATTTAAGGGATCAGCAACTTAAAACAATCACGTATATATGTAGATTGCTATATATAAACCTCATGGTAACCACAAACCAAAAATGTATAATAGATACCCACACACAAAAGAGAATGGAATACAAAAATAACAGTAAAAATAGTCATCAAATCACAAGGGAAGAGAGCAAAAGAAGACAAAAGGAACAAAAAAGATTACAAAAACAACCAAAGGCAATTAACAGAATAGCAATACATAGATATCTATCAGTAATTACTTTAAATATAAATGGACTAAATGCTACAATCAAAAGACAGAGTGGCTGAATGGATACAAATATAAGACCCATATATATGCTGCCTACAAGAGACTCATTTCAGATCTAAAGACACACACAGGCTAAAGGTGAGGGAATGGGGAAAACTATACCTTGCAAATGGAAATGAAAAGAAAGCCAAGGTAGCAATACTTATATCAGACAAAATAGACTTTAAATCAAATATTGTAACAAGAGACAAAGAGGAACATTACATAATGATAAAAGATCAATCCAACAAGAAGATATAACAATTGTAAATATGTATGAATCCAACATAGGAGCACCTAAATACGTAAAACAAATGTTAACAAACAAAGGGAGAAACTGAACATAACACAATAATAACAGGAAACTTTAACACTGGACTTATATCAATGCACAGATCATCCAGACAGAAAATCAATAAGAAAACACTTGTGTGAAAAGACACATTAGACCAGATGTCCTTAAGAGATACCTATATGACATTCCAACAAAAAAGAAGTATATAATACACATTATTTTCAAGTACACAGGGAACATTCTCCAGAATAGATCATATGCTAGGCCATAAAACAAGCCTCAGTAAATTTAGGAAAATTGAAATTATAGGAAGTGTCTTTTCCAACCACATTGCTATGAGACTAGAAATCAACCACAGAAAAAATAGTGCAAAAATCACAAACACATGGAAGCTAAATAGTATGCTACTAAACAACCAATGGTTCACTGAAGAAGTCAAAGAAGAAATTTAAAAATATCTGTAGACAAATGAAAAGGAAAACACATCCTACAGTTCAAAATCTGTAGGATGCAGCAAAAGCAGTTCTAAGAGGGAAGTTTATAGTGATACAGGCCTGCTTTAGGAAACAAGAAAAATCTCAAATAATCTAACCTTAGATATAAAGGAACTAGAAAAAGAAGAATAAATAAAACACAAAGTTAGTAGAAGGAAAGAAATAGTAAAGATTAGGTGGAAATAAATAGTAAAAACAACAGAAAAGATCAATGAAACAGAACTGGTTCATTGAAAAGGCAAACAAAATTGATAAATCTTTAGCTAAACTCTTCAAGAAATAGAAGACCCCCAAAAATAATTTCAGAAATGAAAAAGGGGAAGTTACAATGGACACCACAGATATAAACCCATACTTACATGGTCAATTAATCTATGACAAAGGAGGCAAGAATATACAGTGGGGAAAAGATAGCCTCTTCAGTAAATGGTGTTGGGACAGATACATACAAAAAATAAAACTGGACTGCTAAACAAAGATGAACTAAACAAGATTTGTGTTTTCAAGGGAATGAGCCGCAAAAGGGTACAATGGACATTTCAGTGTAGAAATAAAACTAATTTATGTCCATGAAAAGTAGTTGTTTACTTGTTTCCCTTTGATTCCTAGCAGAGCAACTAGGAGCAGTAGACACAAATGTTTGTTTGAGCTGTTTGAAAGACTGGGTTGAAGGAAGAGAGTAAATAAGTGAAGAGTCACAAAACAATGGGGCAATTGTGGCAATAGAAATTGTGTCAGGAGGCTATGGGACCTTTACTAATAAGGCAGGAGATAAAGTTATAATACCTAGAGTTGTAGCTTCATTTAGCTCAGCACATCCAGCAAAACTACCTGCTTATGGATAAAGTCTTCTTGAGTTATATCTTGTGTAAATAATGACGGTTTTGTTCTTCAGTCTTTAAATATGTTTACCATATAGTCAATTTCAAGTTGCTTTAATTTTTCTCGTTCGCAAGGAGCAAAATTTCTTCATATAATTTACTTTTCTAAGTTATCATCAGTGGGAGTTGTTTTCTGTGATGGTCCAATGTGCCTTGAATTTCAAAGTGCATCTACGGAATGACCTTGCTTTGCTTTACTGTGTAGGGCTCCCAGAGTTGCCACTCTGTGTGAACAATATTTTATCATAACTTTTTTTGGAATTGATGAGGATGATTATAATTTTTATGACTTTTTGTTTGAAATATTGTTGGATCTTTAATGTTTTGTTTTTCCTGATTAATTTCTTTTTTTAAATTGAAGTATAGTTGATTTATAATGTTGTGCCAATTTCTGCTGTATAGCAAAATGACTCACTTATATACACATATATACGTGCTTTTTTTAATATTGTTTTCCATTATGGTTTATCCCAGGAGATTGGATATAGTTCCCTGTGCTATACAGTAGGGCCTTGTTGTTTATCCATTCTAAATGTAATCATTTGCATCTACTAACCCCAAACTCCCCATCAATCCCTCTCCCTCCCCCCTCCCCATGGGCAACCACAAGTCTGTTCTCTATGTCTGTGAGTCTGTTTCTGTTTTTTAGATAGGTTTATTTGTGCCATTTTTAGATTCCACATATAAGTGATATCACATGGTATTTGTCTTTCCCTTTCTGACTTACTTCATTTAGTGTGATAATCTCTAGTTGCATCCATGTTGCTGTAATTGGCATTATTTCATTCTTTGTTATGCTGAGTAGTAGTCCATTATATATATATATGTATATATTCCATTATTTGTGTGCGTGTGTGTGTGCGCCGCATCTTCTTTATCCATTCATCTGTCGATGGACATTTAGGTTGTTTCCATGTCTTTGCTGCTGTGAATAGTGCTGCTATGAACACTGGGGTGCATGTGTCTTTTTGAATTATAGTTTTGTCCAGCTATATGCCCAGGAGTGGGATTGCTGGATCATACGATAGTTCTATTTTTCGTTTTATAAAGAACTTCTATACTGTTTTTCACAGTGGCTGCACCAACTTACATTCCCACAAACAGTGTAGGAGGGTTCCCTTTTCTCCACACTGTCTCCAGCATTTGTTATTTGTAGACTTTTTAATGATGGCCATTCTGACCAGTGTGAGGTGGTACCTCATTGTAGTTTTGATTTGCATTTCTCTAATAATTAGTAATGGTGAGCATCTTTTCATGTGCCTGTTGACTATCTGTATGTCTTCTTTGGAAAAATGTCTATTAAGGTCTTCTGCTCATTTTTTGATTGGTTGTTTGGTTTTTTGTGGTTGAGTTTTATGAGCTGTTTGTATATTTTGTATATTAAGCCCTTGTAGGTCACATCATTTGCGAATATTTTCTCCCATTCCATAAGTTGTCTTTTCATCTTTTTATGGTTTCCTTTGCTGTGCAAATGCTTGTAAGTTTGATTAGGACCCATTTGTTTATTTTTGTTTTTATTTCTATTGCCGTGGGAGACTGACCTAAGAAAATATTAGTACGATTTATGTCAGAGAATGTTTTCCTATGCTTGCTTCTAGGAGTTTTATGGTATCAGGTCTTATGTTTAAGTGTTTAAGCCATTTTGAGTTTATTTTCGTGTAGGGTGTGAGGGTGTGTTCTAACTTCACTGATTTACATGCATCTGTCCAACTTTCCCAGCACTACTTGCTGAAGAGACTGTCTTTTTCCCATTTTATGTTCTTGTCTCCTTTGTCAAAGATTAATTGACCTTAGGTGTGTGGGTTGATTTCTGGGCTCTCTATTCTGTTCCATTGAGCCATATGTCTGCTTTCGTACCAATATCACATTGTTTTGATTACTGTGGCTTTGTAGTATTGTCTGAAGTCTGGGAGAGTTATGCCTCCTGCTTCATTTTTTCCCCTCAGGATTGCTTTGGCAATTCTGGGTCTTTTATGGTTCCATATAAATTTTTGGATTATTCTAGTTCTGTTTAAAATGTCATGGGTAATTTGATAAGGATCACATTAAATCTGTAGATTGCTCTGGGTACTATTGCCATTTTAACAATATTAATCCAAGAGCATGGGATATCTTTCCATTTCTTTGAACCCTCTTTAATTTCCTTTATTAATGTTTTATAGTTCTCAACGTATAAGTCTTTCACCTCCTTGGTCAGGTTTATTACTAGGTATTTTTTTTTTGATGCAGTTTTAAAAGGTATTTTTTTTTTACATTCCCTTTCTGATATTTCAGTGATAGTGTAAAGAAATGCAACCAGTTGCTTAATGCTAATCTTGTATCCTGCTGCTTTGCTGAATTCAATTATTAGATCTAGTTGTTTTTGTGTGGAATTCTTAAGGTTTTTTTATATATAGTATCATGTCATCTGCATACAGTGACAGTTTTACCTCTTCACTTCCAATTTGGATACATTTTATTTCTTTTTCTTGTCTGAGTGCTGTGGTTAGGACTTTCAATACTGTGTTGAATAGAAGTGGTGAGAATGGGCATCCTTGTCTTGAGTAGTTTCACCATTGAGTATTATATTGGCTGTGGGTTTGTCATAAATGGCTTTTATTATTTTGAGATATGTTCCCTCTATACCCACTCTGGTAAGAGTTTTTTTTATCATGAATGGATGTTAAAATTTGTCCCATGTTTTTTCTGCATGTATTGAGATGATCATGTGGTTTGTGGCTTTTGTTTATGTGGTGTCTTACATTGATTGATTTGCAAATGTTGAAACAACCTAGTGAACTTGGGATGAATCCCACTTGGTTGTGGTGTATGATCTTTTTTATGTGTTGTTGAATTCGGTTTGCTAATATTTTGTTGAGAATTTTTGCATCTATATTCATCAAAGATATTGGCCTGTAATTTTCTTTTTTGGTGGTATCTGTCTGGTTTTGGTCTCAAGGTGATGGTGGCTTCATAGAATGTCTTTGTGAGTGTTCCCTCCTCTTCAGTCTTTTGGAAGAGTTTGAGAAGGATTGGTATAAGTTCTTCTTTGTATGTTTGGTAGAATTCTCCTGTGAAGCTATCTGGTCCTGGACTTTTGTTTGTTGGAAGGTTTTTTTGTTTGCTTGTTTTTTGTTTTTTTTAAATTACAGATTCTATTTCACATCTGGTGTTCAAATTATCTATTTCTTCTTGATTTAGTTTTGGTGGGCTATATGTTTCTAGAAAGTTGTTCATTTCTTCTAGGTTGTCAAATTTGTTGGCATATAATTGTTCATAGTATTCTCAAGTTTTTCTGTATTTCTGTGGTATCAATTGAGATTTCTCCTTTTTCATTTCTTATTTTGTTTATTTGGGTTCTCTCTCTTTTTCTCTTGATGAGCCTGGCCAGAGGTTTGTCAATTTTGTTTACCCTTTCAACGAACCAGCTCTTCGTTTTATTGATTTTATTTTCTATTTTTTTAAATCTCTATTTTATTTATTTCCTCCCTGATCTTTATTATTTCCTTCCTTCTGCCATCTTTAGGTTTTGTTTGTTCTTCTTTTTCTAATTCTTTTAGGTGGTACGTTAGGTTGTTTGTTTGAGATTTTTCTTTTCTTTTTTTTTTGAGGAAGGCCTGTATCCCTGTGAAATTCCCTTTAAGAACTGCTTTTTATGCATCCCATAGATTTTGTATGGTTGTGTTTTCATTGTGGTTTGTCTCAAGGTATTTTTTAATTTCCTTTTTGATTTCCTCGTTGACCCATTGGTTGTTTTAGTAGCATGTTGCTTAGTCTCCATGTAAACATTTTTTCTCATTTCTTTTCCTGTGGTTGATTTCTAGTTTAATGCTGTTGTGTTCAGAGAAGATGCTTGAAAATATTTCTGTACTCTTAAATTTGTTGAGGTTAGTTTTGTGCCCTAGTATGTGGTCAATCCTAGAGAATGTTCCATGTGCACTTGAAAAGAATGTGTATTCTGTTGTGTTTTTTTTGGGGGGGGTGGGATGTAATGTCCTGAAAATATCAATTAAGTCTAACTGTTCTGTTGTATCATTTAGGATCTCTGTTGCTTTATTGATTTTCTCTCTAGAAGATCTGTCCATTGATGCTTAGGGTTTAAAGTCTCCTACTATTATTGTATTCCCATCAATTTCTCCCTTTATGTCAGTTAGTATTTGTTTTATGTATTTGGGTGCTCCTATATGAGGTGCATATATGTTGACAAGTGTAAAATTCTCTTCTTGTGTTGATCCTTTTACCATTATATAGTGTCCTTCTTTATCTTTCTTTATGGCCTTGTTTTAAAGTCTTTTTTTGTCTGATATGGGTGTTGCAATTCCCGCTTTTTTGTCATTTCCTTTTGCATGAAATATCTTTTTCCATCCCCTCACTTTCAATCTATGTGTGTCCTTTGCCCTAAGGTGGGTCTCTTGCAGGCAGCACATTGGAGGCTCTTGTTTTTTTTTATCCAGTCTGCCACTCTATGTCTTTTGATTGGAACATTCAGTCCATTGACATTTAAGGTAATTATTGATACATAAATATTTATTGCCATTTTAAACTTCATTTTCCAGTTGATTCTATGTTTCTTCTTTGTTCCTTTCTTTCTCTTTTAGTTTTTCTTTTTGTGGTTTGATGATCTCCTTTTATACTTTTTTTCTCTTCTTTTTGGTTTTTGTGAATCTATTTTATGTTTTTGATTTGTGGTTGCCCTGTTTTTCAAGTATGTTAACCCCTTCCTGTATCTGCTTTCTTTAGACTGATAGTCATATAGGCTCAAACACATTCTAAAAAAAAGAATCTACATTTACTTACTCTCCTTCCCCACATTTTATGATTTTGATGTCCTTTTTTACATCTTCGATTTTATCCTTTTCCTATTCCTTGTGTTTATCATTGCTTTCACAAATAGTTTTTTTTTTCTTTTTGATCTGTATACTGGCTAATTTAAGTGATTTACTTCCCAGTTGTGATTTCATCCTTCCTATATCTTCTTGCTTCTTTTCTATTTAGAGAAGACCTTTCAATATTTCTTTTAGAATAGGTTTAGTATTGCTGTATTCTTTTAGTTTTTGCTTGTCTGAGAAGTTCTTTACTTCTCCTCCTATTCTAAATGATAATCTTGCTAGGTAGAGTATTCTAGGTTGCAGATTTTTCTTTTTCAAGACTTTGAGTATATTTTGCCACTCCCTTCTGGCCTGCAGTGTTTCTGTAGAGAAATCAGCTGATAGCCTTATGGGAGTTCCCTTGTAAAGAACTCTGTTTTTCTCTTGCTGCCTTTAGAATCCTCTCTTTATCTTTAATTTTGCCATTTTAATTATAGTATGTCTTGGTGTAGGCCTGTTTGGGTTCGTCTTATTTGGGACCCTCTGTGCTTCCTGTATCCGATATCTGTTTACTTCTTTATGTTTGGGAAATTTTCAGCCATAATTTCTTCAAATACATTTTCAATCCCCTTTTCTCTTTCTTCTCCTTCTGGAATCCCTATTATGCATAGATTGGCACACTTTATATTATCCCATAGTCTCTTATACTGCTTTCATTTCTTTTTCATTTGGTTTTCTGTCTGCAGTTCTGATTGGGCAATTTCCAGTATTCTATCTTCCAGATCACTTATTCTTCTGCATTATTCATTCTGCTATTCATTGCCTTTAGCTCAGCTTTCATCTCAGCAAATGAATTTTCTAATATTTCTTGGCTCCTCCTTATACTTTCTAGTTCCTTTTTACAGTAATCTGCATTTCTGTCAATAACATTTCTTAATTCCTTCAGAATCTTCATTACCTCCTTTTTGAACTTGGTGTCTATTACACTGAAGAGGTCTGTTTCATTGTTCATTCAGGGGAATTCTCTTGGTCTTTTAACTGAGAGTGGTTCCTTTGCTTCTTCAGTTTGCTTATATTTCTCTTACTCTGTGAGTTTAGGAGAAACAATTATCTACTGTAGTCTTGGAGGGCTCTTTATATGCAGGAGCATCCCTGCATAGCTTGTGTGGGTTTAATTTTTTTTTTTTTTTTTTTTGGCATGAGGGTTGTTTTTGGTTTGGATGCTTGCTGTCTCTTTCCTCAGCGTGTGCTGGCCATTATCCCCTTGATAAGAGGTGCACAAGTGCATGGCCCATGCACACTCCCAGGAAAGTGGGGGCAGTGGTTGGTGCCTGCTAGCAGGACCCTTGGCAGCAGCAGCAGTCCATGCCTGCCTCTGGAATCGGAGATGGCAGTGATGGCTCACACCTGCCCCCAAAGCTCGTGTAGGCAGTGCCCTGCCACCTGAGAGCATGCGCTCAGAGAAGGAGGCTCCTATGGCTGTCCTGTCCCTCTCTTCACGTGCCCCCCAGCAATGGCGCCTTGCCTTTCTGGCAGGCCCAGCCTCCTTCCCATACTCCCTCGGTTGTGGCACACCACACCCTAGCCTCCTTAGGCTGTCTCCATGCAGCCAACCCCAGTCCTTTCCCCAGTTATGACCTTCGAAGCTTGAGCCTCAGCACCCAGCCCCGACCCACCTCAATGGATGAGTGTCTCAGGCTGTGGAGTGCCAGGCAGTGGCACCAGTAATCTGTGCAGGTCTCTCTCCACTTTGCTCTCCAGAAAGCGGTTGCTGCACTCTCCTCCAAGGCTCCAAAGCTCCCCCTCTGTCCTGGCTGGTCTCCTTGCTGGTGAGGAGACTTCCCAGTGTGCTGAAAACTTTCCTCTTTCACAGCTCCCTCCTAGGGGGACAGGTTTTTCTTTTGTCCTACCCATGTGGAGATTTTCTTGCCTTTTTGGAAGTCTGAGGTCTTCTGCCAGCATTCAGTAAATGTTCTGTGAGAATCGTTCCACATGTAGGTGTATTTTGATGTATTTATGGGAGACAGTGAGTTACATGTCCTACTCCTCTGCCATCTTGATCCAATCGCCTATGATAACTTCTTAGTTTGAGGGTTCTGTGCTGTGTGCATTGTATACAGAATTTAGGTACATGGTACTATACCATAAAACCACATGAAGCAAAAGCTGAAATTTGATTTCTCACACAAACTTTTTTGGTTGCGTCTGGTTTAATTTTTTATCCAGATCCCAGACAGACAAAAGAGTCTTTTGTCATGTCTCTGGTCAAAGAGTAGAATTTTTCTATTCCCAACTTAATAGACTAGACATGCCTTCAAGTGTCCTGATACAGGAATCTTAATTTTCCATCCACACCTCTTGTAAACCAAATGCTTCATCTGTTGAACCTGTGAGAGTATTATTAGCCAGATTTTAGTTCATATGAACTATACCCATATCTACCACTTACTACTTTATTAACTCTAATTCACTGATTTGGCTTTAAGTTGCTTCAAAAACAAAAAAACAAAAAAAACTCAAGATACTCCTTTTTGAGATCTCAGTAAATGCTTTCAATATTCTTGGTAAGTTTTATTTAACACTCTCATGTGAACTGCTGAAGAATGGTTAATACCTGGCCATCTGCCCTGATGTTGAAAGTCACTAGACTCATCCATTCTAAAATGCAAAACTAAAACAAACAAAAAAACATGATTTATTGGTGACTTTAGGAATATCGTTTCTATGGAGTGGAAGAAAAGAAGTTCAGTAAGCAGAACCATTGAAAATTACATCAGCCTTCCTAGAAAGTTGCCTATAAATGGAATGTTTATAACAAGACTTTTTCAATGATTAACTATAAGGATACACTTGTATGGGAAAATTTAAGAATGCAACCGTCTTTTTAAACTGCATATTGAGAGATGTCTTCTCCCACCCACAAAAGACTAATTGTCATGGTAAGTGCCTGCCACTATAAGCAACAAGAAATTTGGACAGAAAATATGAAACATTGGTTTCAGATGTAAGATAACTGAAAAGGACTTTGATCCACAGAGAAGAAAAACAAGGTAAGCCCTATGATTGCACAGGCTTCCTGCCTGAAGGCAGTTCTCAGGCTGCAGCAGTACAAGGGGGACCCAAAAAAGCCCAGTGTTCTCACTCAGTTGAAGAGACAGAGATTGAATTTGAGGAAGCCATGGCAGCTAGAATTTGTGGAGCAGAGAGCTAGAGAGAGGAGATGTAGAGAAATCTGCAGAGAGGTCCCAATGGGTCTGGCTTATATCTGCACATGTATGTGAGGAAATTACCCAAAGCCAGGAAAATTTACAAGAAAAGAGTAAACAGAGCAATTCCCAGATATCACACTGGGTTGGGAATAGTTTATGTCCTCATCAGAGTGGAAAGACACAACCTAACACATGGGGTCACTGAGAAGAGTCCTCAAATAGGTATTGACTCAGTAAGAAGACCTAAACTAGCTCCACAGAAAATGCTGTTCTGGACTCACAATAATTCAGCTTAAAAGAAAACTTTTAAAAGATCTACCTAATTTGAAAGGAATTTAACTTCATTCCAGAATAAAATTCCAATACCATTTAAAAGAATATAATTAAATCTAGCATCCAAAAATATTTGACAGCCAATCAAAATTATTAGGCATGCAAAGAAGCATGAAAATATGCCTGATAACCAGATTTTTTAAAAAAATCAATAGAAATAAGCCAGAAAATGACAGACAATACAATTTGCAGAGAAGGACAATAAAACAGCTACTACAAATTTTTAAACATAATATAATGAGAAAATAAATTGAAGATAATTTTAAAATACTCAAACTGAAATTCTGTAGAATATACAATATCTGATATTAAATATATATTCTGGATATGATTAATCAATGATCATGAGAAAGTTTTAAATATAGCCAGAGATAAAGGCACTATATACAATGGAGATTGAATCAGTAATCAAAAACCTCCCAACAAAGAGAAATCCAGGACAAGATGACTTCACTGGTTAATTCTATCAAAATTTAAAGAAGAATAATGCCAATCCTTCTCAAACTCTTCCCAAAAACTGAAGAGGAGGAAAGATTTCCATACTCATTTTATGAGAACAGATTTACCCTGATACCAAAGGCAGACAAATGCACCACAAGAAAATAAAACTATGGTCAATATCCCTGATGAACATATATGCAAAAATCCTGAACAAAATACTAGCAAACCAAATCTAGTAGTGCAATGAAAGGATCATACACCATGACTAAGAGATGCAAGGATGGTTCTATATATGAAAATTAATTAGTGTGATACACCACATCAACAGAATTAAGGATAAAAATCATACGATTGTCTCAATTGAGGCAGAAAAAGCAGTTGACAAAATTACACATGCTTTCATGACAAAAACTCTTAATGAACAAAACGGAATAGAAGGAAATTGCCTTAACATAATAAAGGCTATACATAAATGAAAAGCCTACAGGTAACATTGTACTCAATAGTGGAAAAGTGAAAGCTTTTCTTCTAGGATCAGGACCAAGGCAAGGATGCCCACTCCCACAGCTTTTATTCAACATAGTAGTGGATGTTCTAGCCAGAGAAATTATGCAAGAAAAAGAAATAAAATTATACAAGCCAGAAAGGAAGAAGTAAAATTTTCTCTCTTAGCAGGCAATATCCTATAGCCCTAAAGACTCCATAAAAAATTGTTAGAACTAATAAATGAATTCAGCCAAGTTACAAGATATAAAATCAACATACAAAAAGCAATTGTGTTTCTATACAGTAACAATGTGCTATCTGAAAAGGAAATTAGGAAAACAGTCACATTCACAATAGCACCAAAAAGTATAAAATTCTTAGGAATAAACTTCACTAAGGAGGTTAAAGACTTCTATACTAAAAACTACAAAACATTGATGAAATAAATTAAGGAAGACATAAAATAATGGACAGTCCATGTGTGTTCATGGGTTGGAAAAATTAATATTGTTAAAATGTCCATATTTCCCAAAGCAATCTACAGACTCAATCCAATCCCTATCAAATTCCTAGTGGCATTTAAATAAAAAAAAAAATAGAAAGAAACAATGCTACAATTCATATGGAATCTCAAAGGACCCTGAACAGCCAAAACAATCTTGAGAAAATAACAAAACCAAAGGCCTCACAAGTCCAGATTTTAAAATATATTACAAAGCTACCATAGTTTAAACCATATGGTACTGGCATAAGTCATATAGACCAATGGAACAGAATAGAAAGCCAGAAATAACCTAAGCACATACAGTCAACTGATCACTGACAAGGGTGCTAAGAATGCACAGTGGGAAAAGGATTGACTTCAACAAATTGTTCTGGAAAAACCGGATATCCGCATAAAAAAGAGAAATTGGATCCTTATCTTACATCATACACAAAAATCAACTCAAAATGCATTAAATATCTAAACGTAATACCTGAAACTGTAAAAACACCTAGAAGAAGACATAAGGAAAAAGCTTTATGACATTGGTCTTGGCAGTGATTTCATGGCTATGATACTAAAAGCACAGACAAAAAAACCCAAAAACCAGTAGACTGGTTAATCCCATACATCCGATAAGGGTTTATTCTCCAAAATATATAAGAAACCCTTACAACTCAATAGTTAAAAAAAAACCCCACAAAACTCAATTTTAAAATGGACTTGAATAAATGTTTCTTGAAAGAAAACATAAAAATGGCCAAAGGTTGTATGAAAAAAGGTTGAATGCCATTAATCATCAGGGGAATGCAATCAAAACCACAATGATATATCATCTTACACCTTTAGGATGGCTATTAAAAACAACAACAAATGTTAGTGAGGATGTGGAGAAATTGGAATCCTTGCACACCATTGGTAGAAATGCAATATGGTGCAGCCACCATGGAAAACAGAATGGAAGTTCCTCAAAAAATTAAAAATAGAACTACTGAATGATTCAGCAATCCCACTTCTGGGTATTTATCCAAAAGTATTGAAATTGGAATCTCAAAGAGGTATTACCACTCTTATATTCATAGCAGCATTACTCACAATATCCAAGATGTGAAAATAACTTAAATGTCCATCAACAGATGAATGGATAAAGAAAATGTGGCATATAAAAAAATGGAATACAATTCAACCTTTACAAAGAAGGCAATTCTGCAGTATCTGGTAACATGGTTGAATTTTGAGGACACTATGTTAAGTGAAATAAGCCAGTCACAGAAGGACAAGTACTTCATGATTCCACTTACATGTGGTATCTAAAGTAGACAAGCTCATAGAAACAGAAATTAGAATGCTGGTTGCCAGCATCTGGTGGTGGTGGTGATGAGGGCAGTGGGGAGTTGTTGTTTGTGTGGGTAGTTTTAGTTGTGCTGAATGGGGACATTCTAGGAATCTGGGCACAAAAATATGCATGTAGGAGACAATATTGTTCTGTACACTTGAAACTTGTTGGAATGCTGAAAACTATATAATGTGGTTTTATTTTGGCATGACTAAAACTCTACACGTACCACATAGATGAACTCGGTATAAATCTTCATAGGCACAAATTACAAAAGCTGACTTAAAAATAGATAGATTACCAGAAGAGCCCTGTATTTAGAAAGCCCTTTATCTACTAAAGAAGTTGAATTCATATCAAAAGCCTTCCCCTAAAGAAAACTCCAGGCCTAAATGGCTTCACTGCTGAACCATACCAAACATTTCATGAAGAAATTATATCAACTCTGCTCAAAATATTTCAGAAACCAGATGAGGAGGAAATTTTCCTGACTCATTCTGTGAGACTTATGCTAACACAGTACTGAAACCATAAAAGGCACTAGAGAAAATTACACATCAATATTCTTCATGAACATAAATACCAAAAATCTTAACAAAATATTAGCAAATTTAATCCAGCAATAGATTTTTTTTAAATCACTAAGTTCAGTTGATGCTAGACGTGTAAAGTTGTATTAACATTCAAAAATCAAGCAGTATAATTAACTATATTAATAGACTAAAAAAGAAAAATCATATGGTCTTCTCAATAGACATGGGAAAAATTTTTTACAATATTCAACACACATTTATGAAAAAAAGGAAATCTCAGCAAACTAGGAATATAAAAGAACTTCCTCAACCTGGTAAAGTGTTTCTACAAAAAACCCTACAGCTAACATCTTTAATGGTGAAAGACTGAATAAATTTCACGTAAGATCAGGAACAAATTAAGGATATTCACTTCTATGAAACATTGTACTGTAGATATTAACAAGTGTAATAAGGTGCAAAATATATATACACAGATTTGAAATAAAGAAAACTCAGCAAAGCCTCAGAAACATTTGTATGTCTATATGTTAAAAATGAACAGTTGGAAATTGATATTTTAGGAAGAAACCACTTCCAGTAGCATCAAAAAACATGAAATGATTAGGGATAAATTTAACAAAATATGTACAGTACCATACATTGAATGTTACAAAACATTACTGAGAAAAATTAAAGATCTAAATATTTGGAGAGCTATACCATGTTCACTAACTGTAAGCCTCAATATTCTTAAGATGTTAATTTTTCACAACTTGATTTATAGATTAAACCCAATTCCAATCAAAATCCCAGCAAGGTATTTTGTAGTATAAAAAAACAAGTTCTAAAGGTGTTTTTTAAGGGAAAGGCAAAAGACCTAGAATACTGAACATAAAACTGAAGAATCACAAAGTTGGAGGATTCATACTATCCAATTTAAAGACTTACTATAAAGCTAGAGTCATCAAGACAGTGTGGTTTTGCTATAAGGATGGACGTATAGATCAATGTATCAGAATGGAGAGTCCATACGTAGACCTATACAAATATACTCTATTTATTTAAAATATACATTCAGTGTGGGAAAGGAGAGTCTATTCAATAATGGTTGTTGTGAAAAATGGCCATTAAAATGAACCATGGCCATTACTTCACACAATATATAAAAATTAACTCAAGATAAATCAGACATCTAATTGCAAGCACTAAAAAATAACCCAGAAGAAAACAGAGAAGAAAATTCTAGTGACATTCTGGTTAGGCAACAATTTCATAGAACAAAAAAAGCATATATCATGAAAGATAAAACTGATAATTTTGGACTGCTTCAAAATTAAAAACAGTTTTTGAAAGTTACTATTAAGAAAATGAAAAGGCAAGCCACAGACTGGGAGAAAAGATTTGCAAAACATATCTGAGAAGGAACTTTTATCTATAATATGTATTTTTTTAATTTGATTTTTATTTTATATTGGGGTATAGTTGATTTACAATGTTGTGTTAGTTTCAGGTGTACAACAAAGTGATTCAGTTATACATATAAATATATCCATTCATTTTCAGATTCTTTTCCCATACAGGTTATTACAAAATATTGAGTAGAGTTCCCTGTGCTATACAGTAAGTCCTTCTTGATTATCTATTTTATATATAGTGGCATGTATATGTTAATCCCAAACTCCTAATTTATCACTCCCCCCACCTTTCCCCTTTGGTAACAATAAGTTTGTTTTCGAAGTCTGTGAGTCTCTTTCTATTTTGCAGATAAGTTCATTTGTATCATCTTTTTAGATTCCACATATAAGTGATATATGATATTTGTCTTTGTCTGGCTAACTTCATTTAGTATGGTAATCCCTAGGTCCATCCATGTTGCTGCAAATGGCATTATTTCATTCTTTTTTATGGCTGAGTAATATTACATTGTATATATGTACCACATCTTCTTTATTCCTCTGTCGATGGACATTTAGGTTGCTTCCATGTCTTGGCTACTGTAAATAGTGCTGCAATGAACATTGGGTTGCATGTATCTTTTTGAATTATGGTTTTCTCTGGATATATGCACAGGAATGGGATTGCTGGATCATAAGGTACCTCTAGTTTTAGTTTTTTAAGGAAGCTCCATACTGTTTTCCATAGTGGTTATACCAAGTTACATTCCCACCAAGAGTGTAGGAGGGTTCCCTTTTCTACACACCCTCTTCAGCATTTATTGTTTGTAGACATTTTAATGATGGCTATTCTGACTGGTGTGAGGTGATATCTCATTGTGTTTTGATTTACATTTATCTAATAATTAGTGATGTTCAACATCTTTTCATGTGCTTTTTGGCCATCTGTATGTCTTCTTTGGAGAAATGTCTATTTAGATATTCTGCCCATTTTTGATTGGGTTGTTTGTTTTTTTAATATAATGCTGCATGAGCTGTTTGTATATTTTGGAGATTAATGCCTTATTGGTTGCTTTGTGTCCAAATATTTTCTCCCGTTCTCTGGGTTGTCTTTTCATTTTGTTTATGGTTTCTTTTGCTGTGCAAAAGCTTTTAGGTTTAATTAGGTCCCATTTGTTTATTTTTGTTTTCATTACTCTAGAAGGTGGATCCAAAAAGATATTGCTGCAATTTATGTCAAAGAGTGTTCTGCCTATGTTTTCCTCTAAGAGTTTTGTGGTATCTGGCCTTACATTTAGGTTTTAATTCATTTTGAGTTCATTTTTGTGTAGTGTTAGGGAGTGTTCTGATTTCATTCTTTTACATGTAGCTGTCCAGTTTTCCCAGCACCACTTATTGAAGAGACTGTCTTTTCTCCACTGTATGTTCTTGCCTCCTTTGTCATAGATTAGATGACCATAGGTGCGTGGGTTTATTTCTGAACTTTCTATCCTGTTCCATTGATCTATATTTCTGTTTTTGTGCCAGCACAATACTGTTTTGATTACTGTAGCTTTGTAGTATAGTTTGAAGTCAGGGAGCCTGATTCCTCCAGCTCTGTTTTTCTTTCTAAAGATTGCTTTGGCTATTTGGGGTATTTTGTGTTCCCATACAAATTGTAAAATTTTTTGTTCTAATTCTGTGAAAAATGCCATTGGTAATTTTATAGGGATTGCACTGAATTTGTAGATTGCCTTGGGTAGTATAGTCATTTTGATGACATTGATTCTTCCAATCCAGGAACATGGTATATATTTCCATCTGTTTGTGTCATATTTGATTTCTTTCATCAACATCTTACAGTTTTCAGAGTACAAGTCTTTTGCCTCCTTAGGTAGGTTTATTCCTAGGTATTTTATTCTTTTGATGCAGTGCTAAATGGGATTGTTTCCTTAATTTCTCCTTCTGATCTTTTGTTGTTAGTGTATAGAAATGCAACAGATTTCTGTATATTAATTTTGTATCCTGCAAACTTACCAAATTCATTGATGAAAGTCTAGTAGTTTTCTGGTAGCATTGTTAGGATTTTCTATATACAGTATCATGTCGTCTGCAAACAATGACAGTTTTACTTCTTCTTTTCCATCTTGGATTCCTTTTATTTCTTTTTCTTCTCTGATTGCCATGGCTAGGACTTACAAAACTATGTTGAATAAGGGTGGCAAGAGTGGACGTCCTTGTCTTGTTCCTGATCTTAGAGGAAATGCCTTCAGCTTTTTGCCATTGAGTATGATGTTAGCTGTGGGTTTGTCATATATGACCTTTTTTATGTTGAGGTAGGTTCCCTCTATGCCAACTTTCTGGATAGTTTTTATCATAAAAGGCATTGAATTTTGTCAAAATATTTTTCTGCATCTATTGACATGATCGTATGGTTTTTATTCTTCGGTTTGTTAAAATGTTAATCACACTGATTGATTTGAGGATATTGAAGAATCCTTGCATCCCTGGGATAAATCCCAATTGATCATGGTGTATGATCCTTTTAATGTATTGTTGGATTTGGTTTGCTAGTATTCTGTTGAGGATTTTTGCATCTATATTCATCAGTGATATTGGCCTATTATTTTCTTTTTTTGTGGTATCTTTGTCTGGTTTTGGTATCAGGGTGACGGTGGCCTCATAGAATGAGCTTGGAAGTGGTCCTTCCTCTGCAATTTTTTGGGATAGTTTCAGAAGGATAGGTGTTAACTCTTCTCTAATGTTTGATAGAATTCACCTGTGAAGCCATCTGGTCCTGGACTTTTATTTGTTGTAAGTTTTTAAATCACAGATTCAATTTCAGTACTTGTGATTGGTCTGTTCATATTTTCTATTTCTTCCTGGTTCAGTCTTGGGAGGTTGTACCTTTCTAAGAATTTGTCCATTTCTTCTAGGCTGTTCATTTGATTGGCATATAGTTGCTTGTAGTAGTCTCTTATGATCCTTTGTATTTCCATTGTGTCAGTTGTAACTTCTTTTTCATTTATAGTTTTGTTGATTTGAACCCTCTTCCTTTTTTCTTGATGAGTCTGCTTAAATTATCAATTTTGTTTATCTTTTCAAAGAACCAGATTTTAGTTTCATTGATTTTTCTTTTTTTTATTTGTCTGCACCAAGTCTTCATTGCCCCATGTGTGATCTTCACTGCCCCATGCGGGATATTCATTGTGGCATGCAGGATCTTTTAGTTGTGGCATGTGGGATCTTTAGTTGCAGCATGCAGGTTATTTAGCTGCGGCATGCCAACTCTTAGCTGAAGCATGTGAGGACTAGTTCCCTGACCAGGGATTGAACCTGGGCCCTCTGCATTGGGAGTGTGGAGTCTTAGCCACAGAACTACCAGGGAAGTCCTTCATTGATCTTTTTTTATTGTTTTCTTCATCTCTGTTTCATTTATATCTGCTCTGATCTTTATGATTTTCCTTCTACTAACTTTGGGTTTTGTTTGTTCTTCTTTCTCTAAGTTGCTTTAGGTGTAAGGTTAGGTTGTTTATTTGAGATTTTTCTTGTTTCCTGAGGTAAGATTGGATTGCTGTAAACTTCCCTCCTAGAACTGCTTTTGCTGCCTCCAATACATTTTGGATTGTCGTGTTTGTGTTGTCATTTTTCTCTAGGTATTTTTTGATTTCCTCTTTGATTTCTTTGGTGACCCACTGGTTGTTTAGTAACAACTTGTTTAGCCTCCTCTTGTTTGTGTTTTTTGCACTTTTTTTTCTTGAAGTTGATTTATAGTCTCATACCGTTGTGTTTAGAAAAGATGCTTGATATAATTTCAGTGTTTTAAATTTACTGAGGCTTGCTTTGTGGCCAACATGTGATCTATCCTGGAGAATGTTCCATGTGCATTTGAGAAGAATGTGTATTCAGCTGCATTCAGATGGAATGTCCTATAAATATCAATTAAGTCCTCATGGTCTAATGTGTCATTTAAGACCTGTGTTTCCTTATTGATTTTCTCTATGGATGATCTGTCCATTGGTGTAAGTGAGGTGTTAAAGTCCCCCACTATTATTCTGTTACTATCAATTTCTCCTTTTAGAACTGTTAGCATTTGCCTTATATATTGCGGTGCTTCTATGTTGGGTTTGTATATATTTATGATTGTTATATCTTCTTCTTGGATTAATACTGTGATCATTATATAGTGTCCTTTGTCTCTTCTAACAGGCTTTACTTTAAAGTCTATTTTGTCTGATATGAGTGTTGCTTCTCCAGCTTTCTTTTGTTTTCCATTTTCATGGAATACCTATTTCCATCCCTTCACTTCCCATCTGTATGTGTCCCTAGATCTGAGGTGGGTCTCTTGTAGATAGCATATATATGGTTCTTGTTTTTGTATCCATTCAGCCAGTCTGTCCTTTGGGTGGAGCATTTTATCCATTTACATTTAAGGTAATTATTGATGTGTATCTTCTGATTGCCATTTTGTTAATGTTTAGGATTTGTTTTTGTAGGTCTTTTTTCTTCCCTTCCTCTTTTGTTTTCTTCTCTTTCTATTTGATGTATATCTTTAGTGTTGTGTTTGGGTTGCTTTTTCTTTTTTGTGTGTGTATCTAATGTAGACTTCTGGTTTGTGGTTCCCATGAGGTTTTGATGTAGCAGTCTTTATATAAATAAGGTTGTTTTAAGTTGCTGGTCTCTTAATTTCAAATACATTTCCAGTATCCTGCATTTGTGCTGTCCTCTTCCCATGATTGCTGGTTTTGTGTGTGTGTGTGTGTGTGATTTCCTTCCTTTCCTATATATTTGCCTTTACTGGTGAGCTTTTACAATTGTAATTTTTTTGTTTCTAGTTGTGGCCTTTTCCTCTCTGCCTAGACAAGTTTCATTAGGATTTGTTGTAAAGCTGCTTTGATGGTGCTGAATTCTCTTAGCATTTTCTTGGCTGTAAAGCTTTTGATTTCTTTGTGAAATCAGAATGTGAGCCTTCTGGGTAAATTATTCTTGGTTGTAGGTTTTTCCCTTTCATCAATTTAAATATATAATGCCACTCCCTCCTGGCCTGCAGAGTTTCTGCTGAAAAATCCTCTGATAGCCATATGGGAATTCCCTTGCATGTTATTTGTTGCTTTTCCCTTTTTGCTTTTAATATTTTCTCTTTGTCTTTAATTTTTGTCAAGTTGATTAATATGTGTCTCAGTGTGTCCCTCCTTGGGTTTATCCTCGATGGGACTCTCTGAGCTTCCTGGACCTGAGTGTTTCCTTTCCCACGTTAGGGAAGTTTTTGTCTATTATCTCTTCAAATATTTTCTCGGTTCCTTTCTCTTCTCCTTCTGGGACCCCTATAATGCAAATGTTGGTGCATTTAATGTTGTCCCAGAGGTCTTGAGACTGTCCTCATTTCTTTCCAGTCTTTTTTCTTTATTCTCTTCCATGGCAGTGATTTCCACCATGTTTTCTTCCAGCTCACTTATTCATTCTTCTGCCTCATTTTTTCTACTATTGTTTGCTTCTAGTGTATTTTTTCATTTCTGTTATTGTATTGTTCATCTGCTTGTTCTTTAAATCTTCTAGGTCTTTGTTAAAGATTATTTGTATCTTCTCATTCTGTGCCTCCATTCTGTTTCTGAGATCTTGGATCATCTTTACTATCATTACTCTGAATTCTTTTTCAGGTAGATTGCCTATCTCCACTTCATTTAGTTGTTCTTCTAGGGTTTTATCTTGTTCCTTTGTCTGGAACATATTTCTCTGCCACCTCATTTTGTTTATCTTCCTGTGTTTGTGGTCTCATTTCCACAGGCTGCAGGATCCTAGTTCCTCTTGCATCTGGTATCTGCCCCCTGGTGGGTGAAGTTGGTCCAGAGGCTTGTGCAGGCTTCCTGGTGGGAGGGACTCGTGATTGCCCACTGGTGGGTAGAGCTGCATGTGGTCCCTCTGGTGGGCAGGGCCTTGTTGAGGGATGTGTTTAGAGGTAGCTGTGAGCTCAGTACAACTTTAGGCAGCCTGTCTGCTGATGGTGGCACTGTGTTCCCACCCTGTTGGTTCTTTGGCCTGAGGCATCCCAGCACTGGAGCCTGCAAGCTGTTGGGTGGGGCCAGTTCTCAGTGCCAAAATGGCGCCCTCTAGGAGAGCTCATGCTGATCAGTATTTCCTGGGGCCTCCACCACTAGTGTCCCTGCCCCCACTGTGAGCCACAGCTGACCCCCACTTCCCCAGGAGACCCTCCAAGACCTGCATGTAGGTCTAGCCCAGGTTCCTATGGAGTCAGTGTTTTGTGCTGGGTCCCAGTGCATGTGGAATCTTGTGTGCACCCGCCAAGAGTGGAGGCTCTCTTTCCCCCAGTCCTGTGAAGCTCCTAAACTCAAGCCCTGCTGGCCTTCAAAGCCAAATGCTCTGGGGTTCCTCCTCCTGATGCCAGACCGTCAGGCTGGGGAGCCTGACATGGGGTTCAGAACTCTCACTCCTGTGTGAGAACCTCTGCAATATAATTATTTTCCAGTTTATGGGTCACACACACAGCAGGTGTGGGATTTGATTATATTGCAAAAGTGCCTCTCCTGTCTTCTCATTGTGGTTTCTTCTTTGTCTTTGGATGTAAAGTATCTTTTTGGGTAGGTTCCAGTATTTTTTGTGGATGGTTGTTAAGCAGTTAGTTGTGATTTTGGTGTTTCCATGAGAGGAGGTGAGCTCACATCCTTCTACTCCACCGTCTTGTCTCCTTCATGTCTCAAGAGTGCTAATTCAAACTACACTGAGAACATCAACTAGGAGCGCTGGTTGAAGAATTTTATCTCAACATCTAGTCAGCACTATCCACAGACGGGAGAGAACAAGCAGAGATTCCTTTTGTGTAGCTGAGGAGAAGCAGGCAGTCACACCCTCTCCTCCCTGGTGGCACCTGGAGCCCTGAGAGCATTCAGTTGCCCACAGCATGGGAATAAAGCCAGCATATATTTTAAAAACTTTTCCCAAGTCAGTAATCAGAGAAACAACTCAATACAAATATGGGTCAAAAATGTGAATATACTCTTCTCCAATGAAGCTCCACATTATTGGAGCAACTGAAACTCCCACATTCTGATGGTTACACACTTATCGTGTGACCCAGAAATTCCACCCCTAGGTATTAATTCAAGGAAATGAAAACAAGTGTCATCACAGTAACTTGTACTCATTCACATGTACAGAGCAGTGTCATTCATAAAGACCGTAAAATTGAAACAATCAAATGTGCTTGGACAGGAGATCAGATGAATACATTGTTTCCTATCCACACAATGGAATATACTCAGCAATAAGTGTGAACAAACCATTGGTACCTGCAACACCATGGAGACACCTCAGTAGCTCTATGCTAAGTGAAAGAAGCCAGCCATAAAAGGCAATATTGTATGATTCCATTTGTGTGAAATTCTTGAAAAGGCAAAACTACCTATTGATGGCCAGGAGCCAGGATCAAGAGGAGTGGATAATGGCAAAAGAGCACAAAGCAAGTCTTTGGGTGATAGAATGTTCTAAGTCTTAGCATGGTAGTGGGTAGATGACTTTGTACATTTGTTAAAATGCATTAAATTATACTCTTAAAATGATTGAATTTTGTTGGATATAAATTTTAAAGTTGATTTGAAAAAAATGTGAAATACGTACCTTGAAAGGAAAATAATGTTTACATAAATCAATAGCAGTATTGTAATTTTCAACAAGCTTACCTACAGCTTATACTAAAAGAGTGTAAGCAAAGCAACTTGAAAATCCTTTCAGAACCTTGAAATCAAAATGCCCAGGGACCTTTAGTTCACCTTACAATTGCTGATTAAAAATCAGTATTAATCCTCCACAACAATCCCCAAGAATAGTGTTCCTTTATTTTTATGCAGTATGTTCTTTTGCTGCTGTATGTGTATGGTCACCATGTGTTAAATATAAATATTATTGATGAGAAATAATTGTTTAAATTGCTCTAGTAGAAGGTTTTTTTTAAAAAGACAAGTTTTGGGGCTTCCCTGGTGGCGTAGTGGTTGAGAATCTGCCTGCCAATGCAGGGGACACGGGTTCGAGCCCTGGTCTGGGAAGATCCCACGTGCCGCGGAGCAGCTGGGCCCGTGAGCCACAAGTACTGAGCCTGCGCGTCTGGAGCCTGTGCTCTGCAACAAGAGAGGCCGCGATAGTGAGAGGCCCGCGCACCGCGATGAAGAGTGGCCGCCACTCGCCACAACTAGAGAAAGCCCTCGCACAGAAACGAAGACCCAACACAGCCATAAATAAATAAATAAATAAATGAATACTTTAAAAAAAAAAAAAAAGACAAGTTTCAAGCATCTATCATCATTTGCTTAGAAATTCAAATGGTTTTCTAACAGTTTGTCATTAAGCTTGTCCCTTATGCAGGAAGCCTGTAATACAAAACAGAGCACTTCTTCCTAACACCTATTTCACAAATTGGAATTTTTGCCTAATGGGTTGTATCCAATTTGGACATTTATCGAATCTCTGAAAGCTCAGCTCTTAAGTAAAATTATTTTTTAAGTTTATATTTCGGGGGAAACTAGATAAAATACTAAATGAATACCATCAGTGTATTTTGATATTCCAAGTTGAGTCCTCAAATTAGAAACTATAGTTGTAAAAAGTAATTTGTAAATTTTAAATTCATTGCTTTAATGTTTAAATGGTGTTACTAAAAAACACCATGAATATGAAATGGTCTCAATTTTTAAAGTGGGTTTGATTTTAAAATACAAAACTGAAGAGTAAGAAGTTTATCTTGAATGCTGGTTCTTGACCATGAGAAAAAAATTTAAAGTAGTAGATAAACATCTGTGGAGATTTTGAGAAGGACATTTAGGTGCTCTCAGAAACTTTGTATGTCAATAACAGGGGCGCCACAATAAAAAAATTCATATTATGCCTTTCCTTTTCCTCTACATTGCTATGTCACCAGGTATTCCCTGCGTTATCATGCATAATCAAGGCGAGGCTGCCCTATCCGCTCTCACTCATGCCAATAAAACTAAGAGGAAGGAAGGGAGAAGAAGAGGGAAAGGTACCGCAGAGAACACGTGTACACACAACAAGGGTTAGTGGAGACTGAATTAACTGAGCTGGGGAGAAGGCAATTAATTAATACCATCTCCCAAAAAGCTATCAGGAAATTCTGTACTCAAAATTTAAAACTTGCCTAGTGCATTTTGTCAAAAAGCCTTGTCCAATACTTACAGGAGAGACTGTGTGTTAGGCGTGCCATTTAATTTCTGTCCTGCATTCCTGCCCCACAGCATGGGGCTGAAGCCACCATCAGGCTCCCGTCCCAGCCAAGCCACCTGTTGCTCTGAGATGCTAAGGGCTCACTCACCTCCTTTGTTCATCAGTTTCTTCCTGTCTACAAAGGACTAATTACAGCATCTTCTCCAGAAACCGTAGGAGCGTGGTCCAGGTTTGTTCTTTTCAACTGTAGAGCTGATTCTAATGAAAAGCTAAGTTTGAGAGCCACTGGATTAGACAAAGTCTAAGATTTTTATAGTTTTATATTTTATGGTTTTATACTCCAAACATCCATCAGTTCAAATGAAATCGGGTACTTAGGCATATTTTCTACCCCTCAAATTATAGTCATCCTTTGGTATCCATGGGAGATTGGTTCCAGGACAACCCCTTCCAACCCCCCTGCCACATACCAAAATCCAAGGATGCTCAAGTCCCTCATATAAAATGACATAGTATTTCCATATAACCCATGCATATCCTCCCATGTACTTTAATCTCTAGATGTCTTGTAATACCTAATACAGTGTTAAGTGCTATGTAAATAGTTGTGAAATACAATGTAAATGCTATGTAAATAATTGTAAAATACAATGTAAATGCTATGTAAATAGTTGCCATTGGGGGACAAATTTAGGTTTTGCTTTTTGGAACTTTCTGGAATTATTTTTAAAAAGTATTTCCGATCTGGGCTGGTTGGATTTGTGGTTGTGGACACAGAGATACAGAGGGCAGACTGTATATGGCAGCTGCAATGTACACAGAGTGTCTCAATATTACGAATTCATCCTAAGAACAGACACTTCTATTTTGAATAGAAATAAAGCTTCAGGGAAATTAGGTAACAGGACCATACCAATGACAGAACTTGGGGAAGGTTTTAATTCACCTAGAAACTTCCACAGTACACTATTTAATTTTTATGCTATTAATACTATATTTTCCATAAATGTATAAATTTTTGTGTGTCCTATAATTCATTGCTGCTTCCAGGCAAGAAGATTCTCAGACTCACTACAAAATAATACTCCAAAAAGAGTATTCTCTTTCATTTATATATAAGGAAAATCCAACTGGGTTTTTGTATTTGCATCTATAAAATTAAGATATGACCATCTTTCTCAGACACAGACACTAAGAGGTACTGAGAGTAACCCCTATGACAGTGGCAGGCAAAGTGTTAAAAATCAAAATCAATCACAGCTACATCTTAGGCTTCCAAGGATACTCTCTCCTTTCTCAGGGTCAGACCTTTGCTCCCGCTATGGAAACAAGAAAAATTCAGCATATTATTCACAGAAATTCTGCACCCAAGGGAAACTTTGTACTTATTTCCAGTTCGACTTTTGCTCTAGGTTGGACCTTCAGAGCCCCTGGATGAGAAGCGCATCTTCCCAGGCTTGGGAGCATCTCCTGTCTGTCCTCGACTCTTACGTGAAGGTCAGTAAACAGTCGTTTGGCTTGGCTAGACCTGCTGTGCTGTCCTTAGTGACACTGATTACCTCTTCTATGGTTTCAGAGCCCAATGAAATTAGCTGACCAGACACAAAAGAATGGATGCCTCCCCAGCAAACCCGCCAGAAAGGTTTAGGGCTCAGTTTACACTGCAGCAGTCACGAGGCTCCGAGATGGAGATGCAGGGTCCTTGCGACAGTTCCCCGGGAGCACTAGCCAATCATTAAAAAGACTCACCACCAGGCAGTTTTGATTATGACCAACTTTATTTTAAACCTGCATCGTTGGGCACTTTATGGTAATGTGTCATTCATCCAATATTTACTTTTCCATATATTTAAAAAAATTCCCCAAACAATACTTTTACGAAGTCCTCCCAATAGTAGTCAGCTTTAGAGATGACTTATCCTGTAGCCTCAAGGATGCAAGAACAGTGACGCACATCTTGACGCTGGGAAGGTGTGTACAGATCCCAGTCACCATGGCTAGCAAAAAACTCGAGTTTTTCAGTCCTTCCAAATAGTTATTCATTTAAAGAAAGAGAAATAAGCTTTGGAAAAGTAAAGTTTTTAACCTCTCATGTACCTTTTGTGTAAAAAAGCTTTATGCATTTTAAACTGTAGGTTTTAGGCAGTTCATACTTGTTTGCTGTTTTAGGCATTGCTCTAAGTACTGAATCATGACAGATTCAAGAAATCTCATTTTTGGTATATGATTATTAAATGGTTCTCAAAATAACCACATGGAAACTAGACTATGTGAAGGATGGTGACTCAACACACGTGGTGCATTTAGGATGCACAGAGTCTAATTTTGTCCTGTCCTAAAAGTCATGTAATCAAAGGGCAGATTTGTCAATGTACCTCAACAAGGCTCTCTTCCGAAACATGAAGTAACACAGAGACGAAGAGACTCAGAGGTTTATCATATCAAAGAGGTAATCATTTGTGACTTGGCAATCTTTTAAGATAAAAGATTGTGTATTTTAAATTACTTCACTTAAATATGGTTTGAAAAAACATAGCTTTCTGGATAGAAAGCATCTGGTTAAGTTTGCTGTTCAGTACCTTGTTTTATTTTTTTGGTATGTTTGCATATCACATCCAGAGCTACAGATTTTCCACAGTGCTTCTGCCTCATTCAAGTATAATAAAAGTAGAAATCTATAGAAGGTCTAAGGTTAAACAAACTGTACATTATACAAAAATCAACTTAATTTACACAAAAAGTATTGGCAATGCCCTTTATAAATCTTACCAAAGAGTCATCACAAAGGATATTACAGTCGACATATGTTTTGTCATCACCATAGAAATGCCATCTAGATTTATGTGGTACAGAACTATTTGTTAAATGTACACATGAAGAATCAGCATTTTGCACTATACACATTTCTTTTAAAGTAACAGTATTGTCAATAGTAATCTAAGGTTCATAATTTTCGTATTGCATATTTATTGTTGCTGAGGCAGTTAGTTATGATATATTAATGCAATATTCATAATTATTTTAAATAAAAACATTTCTCCTGCCAACGGTATAAAGAATATTTTTTCTCTAAAATCACATGGAACGTTGCTACATACAGTTTTACACAAATACTGAACAACATGACCTTAAGGCATCTGCTAGAAAAGCAGATGTGTGTATTTATATGAACTAAATTATGCAAGAAAAAATATTGCACAAAATCCTATTATTTTCAAAATAAAACATGCTTCTTTCTAAATACACATAATTCCCTACCTTGACCAAATCAAAATGTTAACTGATTTGCTCAAAACAACTCTGCCTCTTAAACAAGATTTAAGAAACAGACACTAAGAGATTCCTGGGCTCGACAGAGGAAAGACATCAATACTGACACAGTTTGTAAAAAGCATTTCATATATTAAGAAGTGGTCTGGGGGAATTAGGTTTGGGTGTTCATTTTACATTCTTCAATTTATATTCTGATATACAAATATCTACCCAGAATCAGGATCTTGTATGCTAAACAAAATGGAATTCAGATTAGAAAATTTATTCATGAAAATAATCTTTTCCTGAAAATTCAGGTTTTCTAGAAAAGAAGGAAGATCTACTAATTATGAGAATAGTCACAGTTTTGTCCTCTTTATCAGCAGTCTACTTCTTCACCTTATTTCAGAAACGACGAAGTCATTAGCATTCCTGGGTCCTGTTTATTAGGACATGAGCACAAACTCCTCCCAACAGCACTGTCACAGACAGTTTTAGTTTAAAAGTGTATGTGTGTGTGTGACGGGAGGCTGTTTCTAGAGAATGCTATCATCAAGGTAAAGACAGTAACATGAGATCCCATCAACATGCATCTGCATGCTCAGTTAATCCTGATTGGAGTGACGTGGCCCTAAGTAGTGCGAAGGGGCATGGTTTCATCAGAGCCTCACTGCCTGGTGATAGGAGAGCAGAGTGGTGACGGACAGTCAGGTAAACAAGAACACTTAGTTTCTAAGAGCCTCTGAATCTGTCCTTTAAAAGTAGGTATCCTAGATAGCAGCATTACTGTACTTCGTATAACAGTAGAGAAAGTTAATCAAATTAGAAATGGTACAATGGTTCTGTACTTAGAGCATGTTTTATATTAAGCAGCTTTAAAAGGCCTTTTTTTTGGTGATAGAATCTTGGCTGAATAACTTCTAAGCAAAATACATTATCGTTATTATTATTAACAGGGATTTACAATTCCTTTTAATTAGTTCCTGCACAGCAGAGACTAGGCCAATTCTTTTATTTCCCTACGTCCACAGTTACTGTACCTTGTGTATGACCAGTACAAACAGCTGATAAATATTTCCTAAATGAGTTTTTAATTTTTAATCAGAAAAGTAATCATGCTATAGTTTGGTGCCTTTCTAAAATATGCTAAAGTAGGTAGCCATCAAAATATGCCACTTAACACAGTCTCACTTAATAAAACAAGAGCTCCTAAATTCACACACGACTCTTCTATCCCCCTGAAATATCATGGATGCAATACCCAAGGGCAAAAGGATAAAAACTAGAGTGGGATTTGGGGAGAATTGTGACTTTGTCTAGAGGTCACATAAAGACTGGGCCTCAGAGCCAAAGGTCTGATTCGTTTCTACAATTCTGTTGTAGAACAGGTGTTGCTCCTTGGGGGTTAAAAAAAAAAAAAAAAAAAAAAGCAAACGGCAGGAGAGTTTACACATATGTGGTTTAGTTATAATAGAAAATATGAAGATAGTAGGAAAAAGAAAATACTTTTATTTCAGAACTCACCTCAATGTCACTTCATTCTCCCTACAGCCACCATAATACTGGGAAGTCTAGTTTCAGAGCAGACGTTGAATACTTAAAATGTTAACGGTTTGAAATATGAATACTTGCTACTAGTCTTTTGGATGTTTTCCAAGAATAACATGCAGGGTTTTTGCTTTTGTTTTTAACATGAAATATAAGAGCTGATTTTGTATGTGAAAATAAGGCACAAATTCAGTTTAAAATGTCTTGACACAAATGTGACTTGTCAGTGGATGAATACCCTCACCACACACAGCGGTGCAGTCAGACATCTGGTGAGGGGACCAAAAGACAGAAGAGAACTCACGTTTCTGAGGCCTGAAACTTATCAAGCAAATGGATTAAAACCCAAATTGTGCCTATGCTACACTCACAATGATCCCATTCTCCAGACAGTGAATTCTGAAGGAAAAATACCTCATTCCAGTATTCACATTAAAGGGCTGCTTTACGTTCTTTTCAAAAATTATGAAGAATATTTGCCAAGCAGATTAACGACCAGAGTGACAGTTTTTCCTTATTTAAAATAGCTCTTCTGATAAATGGACTTTTTTTACATATTTCAATTAAATAAAATGGAATTTTATAATGAGTATATAAAAGCAAAATTTGACAGGAACCTTGAATCTTTTGTGTTTAAAAAAAAAAGATTAAATTTAAAAAAGGATTAAACACCCTTTTCCTTAATACATACAGAGTCCATCCTTATACGCAAAACAAGGTCTGTCTTCCTTCATAAACATGAATGAATAATTGTCCTCCCAAAATATATCCATTGAGATTTTGGAATGTACTTTAGAAGCAAAACTTGGTCATTTTCTTTAAATTATTCAAAGACTGACCTGAATGAATATTTTAAGCAATGTTTTTAACAAACCCCCTTCCAGGATTTTAACTGAAAATTAAATTATGATTTCAGTAAATATTTTAGAGCACAGTCTTGATGAGGGTTCTTGAATGGGTTCTCAAACACCTTTCCTAAAATGATAATGTAAAAAGAAATCATGAGTGGGGATGTATAGAGTGGATATATTGAACATACTAACAACAAATGAACCATAGCATCACTGGGTTTTTTTCCTGATTATTCCTGTCAATCTAGCCAATCTTCAAGCAGTCAATGCACGATTCCTTCTCAGGTGAACTTCAAAGCGTGACAGTGAATTGGAGAGAGAAGAGACGATGTCCCATGTAGAAGAATTCCAAGTAATTTATGTGGATGCCGTGCCCTCATGGAGAGGAAGCACGAGCCCCAAGCCTCAGTGTGGGCTGCACACGGTGACTTCCTCCTGAGGACGGCAGTAGGAGCGGGAGGGGAAGGAGCGGCTTTACAGGGGAGGAACCCCACAAACGCTACCTCAGCCTGGGACCAAGGCCAACATCAACATTCACAAATCATGTGGACGGCACGGACCCTTGATAGCATGTAATGATGAAGACGGGACTTTTCTTCTGTAACCCCCTCCCCAAAACCCACGGTCCCATTACAATCAATCAATCATGAGAAAAACACCAGACAAGTTCCAGCAGAGGAGCATCCTACAGCATATCTATATCTGCCCAGTCCTCTTCACAACTGTCAAGGTCGTCAAAAACCAGGAAAGTCTGAGAGAGGGTCACAGCCAAGAGGAGCCTAAGGAGCTGTGACAGCCAAGTGTGATGTGGTCCCTGGGTGGGATTCTGGGACAGAAGAAGCATGGTAGGGAAAAACTAAGGAAATGTGCATGGAGCATGGTTCATGAATCGTGAAGACGTACCGCACTGACATCATAGGATATTAAAAACAGCGGAAACTGAGTAGGGAGACATGGGGACATTGTACTTTCTCCACACGGTTTCTATAAATTTGAAACTTCCAAAATATAAAGTCAATTATTTTAAGAAGAAGTCCATTTGAGATGATATGAAGCATTCTGGTAGAGAATTATTAGTTAAGGGAAAAACAGATAGGAACACTTTTTTATCAGGACAGTTTATGTTGCATTTGGCTTTCTGGGGGTGACTCCTACTTAGCAAAGTCATACAGAAAGACTGTGAAAAAACTTAAAGTGTCATTTGTAAACAGAAGTCATTAATTTCACATTGTAATTCAGCACTTCATATATTTCACTGAGTGACATGTAAGGTAAATGTGCACCTTTATACTTTTTGGAAAACATGGCTGCAGTGTCCACAAGAGAGCTTTTTAACTTAGAAAAAATGAATTTTGTCCTTGATTCGATGAATAGATAAAGGCATTATTGCTCTGCAGAACACTTACAACTTATCTTTCAAAATTTACCTGTAATTCCATAAATTATGTAAGTATGCTTAATATAGGCTTAAGATTAAGGCAATTAGCTGGTCAACAGTTTCCGGCTAGTTCTGATAGGTTTGGTATCTTGGCCAGTTCATGCTCAACCAGGTCAGTACAGTAGCTACTGGTTATGTGCAAGGGTTAGATGCATACTTAGTTTAAATAAAACATGTGGCGTTAAGCACCAAATACTGGGAAATCATATGTTCAATACATACTTTCAACATACATACAAACTAGTACCTGATTTAAGAGCACAGTAGAAGAATTAGCTTTACATTTAAAAACCAATGGATAAATCTATATACCACGAGACAGACGAGTGGGAGAAATGTCCCAAATGAAAAACAATGTTTAGACGGTAGTAAGAGTTGTCTCTTCTACCAATCCTTGTTTATGATAGGGTACATGGACTCCTAAAATGTTTCCGTAGAAGCTTGAATGCAAGCGACGGACTCTTAATTTGTTGATTTAAGCTTGGTTTCCACTTGCTTTTCCTTCTGAAATGTTTAAGTCTTGTTGGAAGGCAGATGTTATGTGACATAACGATACCACTTCTTGAAGCAGTCCAGAACCTTCTGAAGTCTCTTTGGCTCCTTTCCCTTCTTTCTCCCAAGGAACAAAAGACGGACGGCGCCCAAGGCTGGGTACCGGCGGATCATCTGGAGTCTGGCTTAGTGTTTCTTTCTTCTCTGTCTGGGAGGCTCCGGGCGAAGCCAGCTGCAAACCCAGTCCTGGAGGAGGGGCCGGCGCTGCCAGCTCCGCGGGCCGGCTCGCGGCACCAACGCCGAGGTGTCGCTCACCGTTCTCCTCCTTTAGGATGGACAGAGAGTCCGTCCCAGCGCTGGAGGACACCCGCTTCCTGGGCGAGGGCGGGAGCTGCCTGCCGTGGAGGGCACTGTCGTCCTGCCCCCGGTGCCACTCGGCCTGCTCGCCGGAACCACCGCAAAGCAGGGCCAGGTTGTCCTCGCTGGGCGTGTTGGATTTATTCTGAGAGAAGAAACAGCACATTTAGAAAAAATGGAAGAAAATTATAGCATCACTTCGGCAATACTGTTTTCCATTTTGAAATCAGTATCTTTCAAGGCTGGGAACTCAAAGTCCCTCCCAGAGGAAATGAAGCATCGACAGTTAGCTCTGAACACCTCCCAGGGCGCCCTCAACAGGAATGAAGTGAGATGGATACGGGTGCCCAGGCCCTCACAACTATTGATCACCTATAAAACTCAAACCAGACCATAAGTGTTGGCGAGGGTGTGGAGAAAAAGGAGCCCTCGCACACTGCGGGTGGGAGTGTAAACTGGTGCAGCCACTGTGGAAATCGGTGTGGAGGGTCCTCAAAAAACTAAAACCAGAACTACCATACAATCCAGCAATGTATAATACACCCACTTCCGGGTATGTATCCAAAGAAGATAAAATCAGTATCTTGACAATACAGCTGTACCCACATGTTCATGGCAGCATTATTTACAATAGTGAAGCTATGGAAACAACCTAGATGTCATTGATGGATGAACAGGTAAAGAAAATGTGGTTACGTATACATCATGCAATGTTACTCAGCTTTTAAAAACGAGGAAATCTTGCCATTTGTGACAACATGGATGAACTTGGAGGGCATTATGCTAAGTGAAATAAGCCAGACAGAGAAACACAAATACTGCATGATGTCACTTATATGTGGAACCTAAAATAGTCAAACTCAGATGTCGAGAGTAGAATGGGGGTCACCAGAAGGGGATGGAGGGTGGGGAAATGGGGAGACGCTGGAGGGGCAGGTTTCAGTCGTGCAGGTGGGAAAAGTGCTGGGACCTAATGTACAGCACGGTGACCATAGTTCTTTGCTAAGAAGGTAGATCTCAAGTGCTCTCACTGCAAAGAAAAGGAAAGAAAAGGTAACTGAGATAAGGGATATGTTAATTAGCTCGACTGTGGTCAGCATTTCAAAACATCAAGTTGTACACCTGTATACAACTTTTGTCATTATACTACAAAACTGAAAAATAAAAAGGATTTGCAAAACAATCCTTCGAAATAACACAAAAAACAAGCAGACGACAAACTATATTATATAATCAGTGCCAAGTTCTGGAATTTATTACCATCAGAACAGAGTGGAAATTACTTATACTTCTCTCTCTTGTGTTCTTAAAGCAGCCAGTTCAATCTGTTTAAAGTATTATTTCTAGAGCAATACAATGAAACATTACTTGAATTAATACATTTATTAAAATTTTTTTGAACATCCAGAAAATACAGAAAAAAAGTGGGAACATTTCACATTTAAAAGTTCCCCAGAAAAGACAACTATAAAATTAGGTTGTAGGAAAATACCACTGCTTGACAAAATAATTTCAATTAATGACAATAACCACCAGAATTGCATAAATAAAAGGGAAAATGCTGGAATTTTGTTACTAGAAATAATTCTTAATGATTAACTGTTAACAGTTATTTCTGGAATTTTTTTTTAAATTAATTTATTTATTTTTGGCTGTGTTGGGTCTTCGTTTCTGTGCGAGGGCTTTCTCCGGTTGCGGCAAGCGGGGGCCACTCTTCACTGCGGTGCGCGGGCCTCTCACCATCACGGCCTCTCTTGTTGCGGAGCACAGGCTCCAGAAGCGCAGGCTCAGCAATTGTGGCTCACGGGCCCAGTTGCTCCACGGCATGTGGGATCTTCCCAGACCAGGGCTCGAACCCGTGTCCCCCGCATTGGCAGGCAGATTCTCAACCACTGTGCCACCAGGGAAGCCCATTTTTGGAGTTTTGACACTTATCTGAGGTCAAACGCTCCTACCAACTAAGGTGATGACGACAGCCATCATAGTGAGTGCAAGAATTTTATCAGTTGGAAAATCGACTCACCGTGGGCTTGTAATCAATGTCGTCCATCGACCTAAAGAAGTCCAGGCTCCTGGCCGCCGCCAGCTTCCCCTGGTCCGTGCTGTGCGTGCTCAGCGTGTCCAGGATCTCGCCCAGCAAGTCCATCTCACCCGAGGAAGGGGCCTTTGCTCTGGTTTCAAGAGAGTCGTCACTTTCGTAGAAATAAGCAGACACTTCTTCTCCGTCTTCAGAGGACAACCTGAAGAAAAAGAAAACACGTGCTGGTGATTACGTGACCACGAATGCCACATACAAGCAACCTCTCACCAATGACCGTCAACTAAGGCAGGAGTTTTAAAACCAATGTAACATTTCTGTAGAACAGCGAAGTGGATAATTGGTTCATGGCCAAATTCTTTATAGTGATGTACACAACGATTCAGGTACTGGAAATCTTGAGTACGTGCACTGAGAGCAAACAAACGTTTACGGTTCCTTATCAATCTGGAAGCACAAGCGGGGCTTTTCACAGTCTAATTCTGGGGAATTTGGGACATTAGCCTTAGAAATATCAGATTCCCAGAATACCTGGGAAGTTGGCTATACTCCAAGTTCACTTTCAGTATTTTTATATGGTTTTCCTTTTGTTTATTCACTTGTTTTATTTAAACAAAGATATACTTAATGCAGAAAAAAGAATGTGGATTCTGTCATCCCAAAATATCTTAAAATTGTTTTAAAAGTTCAACATATACTATTATTATTTCCCTTATTTTATGTTAAAATTAATTTTTAACATTTTGCGTTAAATTCTCCTCTTCTGATACCACCATGGAGTTAGGTCCCGCCCCTCGCCTATCTGGTTTGTTTCGATTGACTACTTTCACTGTTCCTGATATTTACCTGGCCCTCTTCAGGAGGAGGGTAGGAGTCTAACTTAGTGAGTGGGCTTCTGTTTCCCCTTTAACACTATCCCAGGTATCGCTGCAGACATTACTGCTGCCCAAGAACAAGTTATTTCAGGTCTATCTTGCTTTCCCATCTCAAGATTCATCCCCCGTGAGACTCCAATTAGCGCTGGTTCCTCCTGCTGAAGAATATACCGCAAGGGAGTAAAACCTGATCTCTGGGAGTGCACGTTCTCTGAAATCGCTCTTGTAACCTAAAGCTTCTGCCGCTGAGCCACATCGCGTAACAGCACAAGAGACCCCGCGACTTACTTGCTGGCTCTTTCTGCGTCCTCGTCATCGTCAGCGCACAGAGCACCATCCAGGCTCTGAAGAGGCCTTCTTAGGCGTGGCTACAGAGAGAGATCGACACACTGGCATTAAGTCGTTAAAGTATGTCTCTTCCATAAATTTTAACCGACAATTTGACCTGACAAGGAATACTTTTTAAAGAAATATGCATTCAGGGTTTTGGAATACTAGCCAGTAACTTGACTAGCTGGGCAGGAAGAAGGGGAGGATATCAGACAACATTTATCTCAACGCTTACATCTCAAACCAGTCAACAAAAAACAAATCAGTGGGCTGAGTACGTAAACACTCTGCCCGCTCTCCCAGTCTGTCGGTCCCCGATTTAGGAATCCCTGACTCAATCACTTCACCAAGCACTTAGCCCCCAGTTTCAATAATAATCAATACTTGCAATCTTGTTTCTTTTATCCCTTACCCACACTCTCCCTCACACCAAGTACTTTGAAGCAATGCTTCTCAATCGTTAAAGTGCGTGTACATCTCTTGGAGTTTGGTACAGGTTCTGATTCTAACACCCTCTTAGGTGAGGCTGGCGCTGGGTCTCAAGGTCACAAACCCTAGACAACGCATCATTTCACCTGTAAATACTTCACTATGTAGCTTTAACAGAGAAAGATTTTTTTTAACACAACCAAATATGATCATACATAACAAATTAATAATTATTCTCTAATATCTCATATTCCTTTATTGCCCCCAAAATGTTTTAGTGAGTTTATCTGGACCAGAATCTCAACAGGGTAGCACTGGATTTGGCTGACATGTCCCTCGTCTCAGAGGACGATCCCTTCCACCTTCCCTCCCTCCATGCCATCTGTGTCCTTTAACATGTTATTTTACCCTCGTTTCCTATAAACTGGCAATTACATCTGGAGCTTGGTTAGCTTCAGGTTCTGGGTTTTCTGTTTTTGGCAAGAATTCCCACAGGTGTTGATGTGTGTTTCTCAGTGCATCACATCCGGAGGCACCCAGTGATCAGATGTCTCACTTCGGGTGGTACTAAGACTGATTAATGGCTTCAGGTGTGGTTGGCCAGTGCATCCACTACAAACTTTATCAGCCTTTCACCTGATGGTTTTAGCATCCTATAGTAACCGCTGGCTAAATCCATTATTTCAGTAGGCACTTCAAAATTATGCTTTTCAAAAGCATTTCCTTTATATTTATTTGTTGGCATTTTATAAAGAACTGTCTTATTAACTATTTGGCTATCCTGAAATACAATGTGTACCAGAAAAATAGGGTAATTCCTTCCTTTTATTTAACAATTTTTAGAGTAATGAGCTAATCTAACAGTCTATAAAGGTGAGCCAGGAGGGGTCTTTAAAAATTATCATTTGTATATATTTGATATGCTCACCCCATAACGGTTATTACTCTTCTTGAGGTTCAATCAGTCCCATTTTTGAACTACACTGTGATTATGTGTTTTAAGTAGTTATCTTTTACAGATTTATCTCGAAATATCTGCAGGGTTAAATGATATGCTATTGGGTATTTACTTCAAATTAATCCAGAGGTGGGGAGGGATCATGGGTAGGGCTGGCACAGAAATAAGATTGGCCGTAAGCTGATAATTGTTGAAGATGTATGAAAGGTACCTGGGAATTCATATAAGCGTCTCTTTACTTTTGCATGTTTGAATCATGTTAAGTGTTCATTCCACAAGAAAATAAAAACCTTTTACAGTTTTTGTTATGTGTTCCCAACAAAGTGGACCAAGATGGCAGAGTAGGAAGATCCTGCATTCGCCTCACCCCATGAACAACACGCCTCACCCCATGAACACGCCTCACCCCATGAACACGCCAAAACTACAACTACACAGAGTGATGCATCTGAGGACGACGTGAGGACCAGCAGAGCAGCTCCTCTATGACGAAGGCTATAAAGACAAACACACCAAGACAGGTCAGAGGGACAGAGACCATCGAGTCAGGACCCACACCCTCCACGTGGCGACCTGTAAGCAGGAGGCAATATCACAAATATTAGAGGCCCTCCCTAAGGAGCGAGGGGTCGGGGCCCCATATGGGGGCACCCCAGCCCGGGGGACCTGCACATCTGACTTTGACACCCAGTGTGGCTTACATCTGGGAGAGCCACAGGACTCTGGGAAACCGAGACTCTGCTCTTGAAGGGCTTGTGCACAGACTCGCTAGCTCTGAGTCCTGGTGCAGAGGCAGCGGTTGGAAAAGCACCTGGTCATATGTGAAGGAGAGTCACTGACTAACTTCAGGGCAAGTGCCAAGGGACAGAGATCTGTTAGAACTTTCTTCAGGGACCAAAGTGCTGGTGGACACCATTTTTAAAATTATTCTCTCTCTACCTAGGTGGCCCGGCACTGGCAGCTGCCATTTCTGACATTCTCCATCTGTCTTGTGAGCACCGTAGCCCTGACCCAGCGTTCTCCAGCCCCACCCAACCTGCCCATCCTGGCCACTGCCCCTCCAAAGCGGCTCCTGTCCTGCCACACCTGGCAGGTAGACTCGCCAGGGTCCAGCATCCCTTAAAGAGGCTCCTGCCCTGAGAGGCCAGCCCTATCCACCAGCACACCTGCAACTGAGTGGCTGAGTCCTTCAGCCAGCCACACCAGGGGCCAGGGTGCCTGCAGCAGTTACAACCAGCTGGGCCTGGAACCAACTTGCCCACCAGTGGACCCAGAGCAGTTGTGACTGGGTGGGCGTTCCAGCCAGTGGGCAACCTCGGTGCCACCACAGCAGGAGGACACATATAGCCCACAGAGGGGGACACCCCTGGAGCATCTGACTGACTCTGGTGACCAGGAGGGACTGCTCTTCTGGGGCCCATGGGAAACCTTCTATATAAGCCACTCCTTCAAGATGGAGAGACGTAGCCCATCTACCCAACACACAGAAACTATACAGAGAGTGAGGCAAAGTGAGGAGACAGAGGAATGTGTTCCAAAAGAAAGAATAAGACAGAAACTCAGAAAAAGAACTAAACGAAATGGAAATAAGTAATCTGATAAAGAGTTCAAACTAATGGTCATAAATATGCCCAGTGAACTCATGAGAAAATAAACACAGTGAGAACTTCAATAAAGAATTACAAAATATAAAAAAGAACCAAGCAGAGCTGAATAATACAATAAATGAAATAAAAAATACACTAGATGGAATCAACAGCAGATTACATGAAGCAGAAGAATGGATGGATCAGTGATCTGGAAGATAGGGTAGTGGAAATCACCCAAAAGGAACAGCAAAAAAGAAACATGAATTTTAAAAAAAGATAGTTTAAGGGATCCTAGGGACAAATCAAGCACACTAATATTCACATTATAGGAGTCCCAGAAGGAGAAGAGGCAGAGAAAGGGACAGAAAACTTATTTGAAGAAATAATGGCTGAAAACTTTCCTAACCAGGTGAAGGAAACAGACATCCAAGTCCAGGAAACAGAGTCCCAAACAGGATGAGCCCAAAGAAACCCAAACCAAGACACACTGTAATTAAAATGATAAAAGTTAAAGAGAGAATCTTAAAGGCAGCAAGAGAGGAAAAAAACTAGTTACACAGAAAGAAATCTCCATAAGACTATAAGCTGATTTCACAGCAGAAAATTTACAGGCCAGAAGGAACTGGTATGATATATTCAAAGTGCTGATAGAAAAAAAAAACAAAAAACAAAAAAACCCTTAAAAACCAAGAATACTCTACCTGGTAAGGTTATCATTCATAATTAAAGTAGCAATAAAGTTTCCCAGACTAACAGAAGCTAAAGAAACTCATCACCAGTAAACTAACTATACAAAAAATGTTAAAGGGACTTCTTTAGGCAGAAAAGGCCAAAACTAGAAATAAGGAAATATATGAAAAAAATCTCATAAACATATAGTAAACATAGTGAGTGTATCAACCACTTACAAAGCAAGTATGAAGGTTAAAAGACAAAAGTAGTAAAATCAACTGTTGTAACTATAATAAGTAGTTAAGACATATACAAAATAAAAAGATGTAAAATGCGATGTCAAAAAGGTGTGTTGGGAGATAAAAATACAGTGTTTTAAGAATGTTTGGACTTAAGTAACCATCAACTTAAAACAGACTGCTATATATGTACGTTGTTGTACATGAACTTCATGGTAACCACAAACCAAAAACCTATAATAGATATATAAAAATAAAAGAGAAAAAGACCCAAAATTAACACAAAAGAAAATCATCAAACCACAGAGAAGAGACTAAGAAAAAGAAAAGAACAGAGAAGGACTACAAAACAAACCACAAAACAGTTAACAAAATGGCAATAAGTAATACCTATTAATAATCACTTAAAATGTAAAGGCCTAAATGTTCCAATCAAAAGACACAGAGTGGCTGAACTAATGAAAAAGCAAGGCCCATCTATATGCAGCGTACAAGAGATTCACTCAAATATGAAAACACACACAGACTAAAAGTGAAGGACTGGAAAAAGATATTCCATGCAAGTGGAAACAAAAGAAATCTGGGGTAACAACACTCATATCAGACAAAATAGACTCAAAACAAAGACTGTAACAAAAGAGCACACATTACATAATGATAAAGGAGTCAATCCAAGGAGATAATATAACATTTGTAAATATTTGTGCACCCAGGCTCCCTGAATTCAGACTGTACTACAAAGCTACAGTAATCAAAACAGTATAGTAGCTGCCTACAAGAGACCCACTTCAGACCTAGGGACACATACAGACTGAAAGTGAGGGGATGGAAAAAGATATTCCATGCAAATGGAAATCAAAAGAAAGCTGGAGTAGCAATTCTCATATCACAAAAAACAGACTTTAAAACAAAGACTATTACAAGAGACAAAGAAGGACAATACATAATGATCAAGGGATCAATCCAAGAAGAAGATATAACAATTGTAAATATTTATGCACCCAACATAGGAGCACCTCAATACATAAGGCAAATACTAACAGCCATAAAAGGGGAAATCGACAGTAACACAATCATAGTAGGGGACTTTAACTCCCCACTTGCACCAATGGACAGATCATCCAAAATGAAAATAAATAAGGAAACACAAGCTTTAACTGATACATTAAACAAGATGGACTTAATTGATATTTATAGGATATTCCATCCAAAAACAACAGAATACACATTCTTCTCAAGTGTTCATGGAACATTCTCCAGGATAGATCATATCTTGGGTCACAAATCAAGCCTTGGTAAATTTAAGAAAATTGAAATCGTATCAAGTATCTTTCCCAACCACAATGCTATGAGACTAGATAGCAATTACAGGAAAAAAATCTGTAAAAAGTACAAACACATGGAGGCTAAACAAACAATACACTACTTAATAACCAAGAGATCACTGAAGAAATCAAAGAGGAAATCAAAAAATACCTAGAAAAAGTGACAATGAAAACACAACGACCCAAAACCTATGGGATGCAGCAAAAGCAGTTCTAAGAGGGAAGTTTACAGCAATACAATCCTACCTTAAGAAACAAGAAACGTCTCAAATAAACAACCTAACCTTACACCTAAAGCAATTAGAGAAAGAAGAACAAAAAATCCCCAAAGTTAGCAGAAGGAAAGAAATCATAAATATCAGATCAGAAATAAATGAAAAAGAAATGAAGAAAACAATAGCAAAGATCAATAAAACTGAAACCTGGTTTTTTGAGAAGATGAACAAAATCGATAAACCATCAGCCAGACTCATCAAGAAAAAAAGGGAGAAGACTCAAATCAATAGAATTAGAAATGAAAAAGGAGAAGTAACAACTGACACTGCAGAAATACAAAGGATCATGCGAGATTACTACAAGCAACTATATGCCAATAAAATGGACAACCTGGAAGAAATGGACAAATTCTTAGAAAAGCACAACCTTCCGAGATTGAACCAGGAAGAAATAGAAAATATAAACAGACCAATCACAAGCACTGAAATTGACACTGTGATTAAAAATCTTCCAACAAACAAAAGCCCAGGACCAGATGGCTTCACAGGCGAATTCTATCAAACATTTAGAGAAGAGCTAACACCTATCCTTCTCAAACTCTTCCAAAATATAGCAGAGGGAGGCACACTCCCAAACTCATTCTACAAGGCCACCATCACCCTGATACCAAAACCAGACAAAGATGTCACAAAGAAAGAAAACTACAGGCCAACATCACTGATGAACATAGATGCAAAAATCCTCAACAAAATACTAGCAAACAGAATCCAACAGCACATTAAAAGGATCATACACCATGATCAAGTGGGGTTTATCCCAGGAATGCAAGGATTCTTCAATATATGCAAATCAATCAATTGAGACACCATGTTAACAAACTGAAGAATAAAAACCATATGATCATCTCAATAGATGCAGAAAAGCTTTCGACAAAATTCAACACCCATTTATGTTAAAAACCCTCCAGAAAGTAGGCATAGAGGGAACTTACCTTAACATAGTAAAGGCCATATGTGACAAACCCACAGCCAACACTGTCCTCAATGGTGAAAAACTGAAACCATTTCCACTAAGATCAGGTACAAGACAAGGTTGCCCACTCTCACCACTATTATTCAACATAGTTTTGGAAGTTTTAGCCACAGCAGTCAGAGAAGAAAAAGAAATAAAAGGAATCCAAATCAATGAATTTGGTAAAGTAGCAGGATACAAAACGCACAGAAATCTCTTGCATTCCTATACACTAATGAAAAATCTGAAAGTGAAATTAAGGAAACACTCCCATTTACCACTGCAACAAAAAGAATGAAATACCTAGGAATGAACTTACCTAAGGAGACAAAAGACCTGTATGCAGAAAACTATAAGACACTGATGAAAGAAATTAAAGATGATACAAATAGATGGAGAGATATACCATGTTCTTGGATTGGAAGAATCAACATTGTGAAAATGACTATACTACCCAAAGCAATCTACAGATTCAATGCAATCCCTATCAAACTACCACTGGCATTTTTCACAGAACTAGAACAAAAAATTTCACAATCTGTATGGAAACACAAAAGACCCCGAATAGCCAAAGCAATCTTGAGAAAGAAAAACGGAGCTGGAGGAATCAGGCTCCCTGACTTCAGACTATACTACAAAGCTACTGTAATCTAGACAGTATGGTACTGGCACAAAAACAGAAATATAGCTCAATGGAACAGGATAGAAAGCCCAGAGATAAACCCATGCACATATGGTCACCTTTCTTTGATAAAGGAGGCAAGGATATACAATGGAGAAAAGACAGCCTCTTCAATAAGTGGTGCTGGGAAAACTGGACAGCTACATGTAAAAGAATGAAATTAGAACACTCCCTAACACTGTACACAAAAATAAACTCAAAATGGATTAAAGACCTAAATGTAAGGCCAGACACTATCAAACTCTTAGAGGAAAACATAGGCAGAACACTCTATGACATAAATCACAGCAAGATCCTTTGTGACCCACCTCCTAGAGAAATGGAAATAAAAACAAAAGATAAACAAATGGGACCTAATGAAACTTAAAAGCTTTTGCACAGCAAAGGAAACCATAAACAAGACGAAAAGACAACCCTCAGAATGGGACAAAATATTTGCAAAGGAAGCAACTGACAAAGGATTAATCTCCAAAATATAGAAGCAGCTCATGTGTCTCAATATCAAAAAACCAAACAACCCAATCCAAAAATGGGCAGAAGAACTAAACAGACATTTCTCCAAAGAAGATATACAGATTGCCAACAAACATATGAAAGAATGCTCAACATCATTAATCATTAGAAAAATGCAAATCAAAACTACAATGAGATATCATCTCACACCAGTCAGAATAGCCATCATCAAAAATCTACAAACAATAAATGCTGGAGAGGGTGTGGAGGAAAGGGAACCCTCTTGCACTGTGGGTGGGAATGTAAATTGATACAGCCACTCTGGAGAACAGTATGGAGGTTCCTTAAAAAACTAAAAATAAAACTACCATACAGCCCAGCAATCCCACTACTGGGCATATACCCTGAGAAAACCATAATTCAAAGAGAGTCATGTACCACAATGTTCATTGCAGCTCTATTTACAATAGCCAGGACATGGAAGCAACCTAAGTGTCCATCGACAGATGAATGGATAAAGAAGATGTGGCACATGTATACAATGGAATATTACTCAGCCATAAAAAGAAACGAGTTATTTGTAGTGAGGTGGATGGACCTAGAGTCTGTCATACAGAGTGAAGTAAGTCAGAAAGAGAAAAACAAATACCATATGCTAACACATATATATGGAATCTAAAAAAAAAAAAAAAAAGGCCATGAAGAACCTAGGGGCAGGATGGGAATAAAGATGCAGACCTACTAGAGAATGGACTTAAGGACACGGGGAGGGGGAAGGGTAAGCTGGGACAAAGAGAGAGAGTGGCATGGAATATATACACTACCAAATGTAAAACCGATAGCTAGTGGGAAGCAGCCACATAGCACAGGGAGATCAGCTCAGTGCTTTGTGACCACCTAGAGGGGTGGGATAGGGAGGGGAGGGAGGGAGACGCAAGAGGGAAGAGATATGGGGATATATGTATATGTATAGCTGACTCACTTTGTTATAAAGCAGAAACTAACACACCATTGTAAAGCAATTATACTCCAATAAAGATGTTAAATAAAAAAAAATTATACTTTCAGGCACTAAAATTTGATAAAAATTAAAAAACAAAACAAAACAGTATGGTACTGGCAAAAAAACAGAAATATAGATCAATGGATCAGGATAGGAAGTCCAGAGATAAACCCATGCACTTATGGTCACCTAATCTATGACAAAGGAGGCAAGAATATACAGTGGAGAAAAGACAGCCTCTTCAGTAAGTGATTCTGGGAAAACTGGACAGCTACATGTAAAAAGAATGAAATTAGAACATTCCCTAACACCAAACACAAAAATAAAATCAAAATGGATTAAAGACCTAAATGTAAGGCCAGACACTATAAAACTCTTAGAGGAAAACATAGGAAGAACACTCTGACATAAATCGCAGCAAGATCTTTTTTGATCCACCTCCTAGATTAATGAAAATTAAAACAAAAATAAACAAATGGGACCTAATGAAACTTAAAAGTTTTTACACAGAGAAGGAAACCGTAAACAAAATGAAAAGAGAACCCTCAGAATGGGAGAAAATATTTGCAAACGAAGTGACCGACAAGGGATTAATCTCCAAAATATACAAACAGCTCAGGCAGCTCAATATAAAAAAAAACCCAACCCAATCAAAAAGTGGGTGGAAGATCTAAATAGACATTTCTCCAAAGAAGACATACAGATGGCCAAAAAACACATGAAAAGATGCTCAACATCACATCTCTAATTATTAGAGAAATGCAAATCAAAACTACAATGAGGTATCATCTCACACTGGTCAGAACGGCCATGATCAAAAAATCTACAAACGGTAAATGCTGGAGAGGATATGGAGAAAAGGGATCCCTCTTCCACTGTTGGTGGGAATGTAAATTGGTATAGCCACTATGGAGAACAGTATGGAGGTTCCTTTAAAAGCTAAAAATAGAGCTACCATATGATCCAGCAATCCCATTCCTGGGCATGTATCCGGAGAAAACCATAACTTGAAAAGATACATGCACCCCAATGTTCACTGCAGCACTGTTTACAACAGCCAGGACATGGAAGCAACCTAAATGTCCATCGATAGAGGAATGGCTAAAGATGTGGTACGTATATACAATGGAATATTACTTAGCCATGAAAAAGAACGAAATAATGCCATTTGCAGCAACATGGATGGACCTAGAGATTGTCATACTGAGTGAAGTAAGTCAGACAGAGAAAGACAAATATCATATGATATTGCTTATACGTGGAATCTAAAAATATAGTACAAATGGACTTATTTACAAAACAGAAGCAGAGTCACAGATGTAGAAAACAAACTTATGGTTACCAGTGGGGAAAGAGCGGGGAGGGATAAGCTGGGAGATTGGGACTGACATATACACACTACTATATATAAAATAGATAACTAATAAGGACCTACTGTATAATGCAGGGAACTCGATACTCTGTAATGGCCTATATGGAAAAAGAATCTAAAAAAGAGTGGATATATGTAAATGTATTGTATATGATTCACTTTGCTGTACAGCAGAAACTAACACAACATTGCAAATCAGCTATACTCTAATAAAAATTTTTAAAAAGTAAATAAATAGCATGACAGTAAAAAAAAAAAAAAATGTATGCACCCAATATAGTAGCACCTAAATATATAAAGCAAATATTAACAGGAATAAAGGGAGAAACTGACAGTAATACAATAATAGTAGGAGACTTTAATACCTTACATCAATGGACAGAACATCCAACAGAAAATAAGGAAACAGTTGCCTTAAACAATACATTAGACCAGATGGACACACACACACACACACACACACACACACACACACACACACAGAACATTCCACCCCCAAACAGAGTACACATTCAAGTGCACATGGAACATGGAACATTCTCTGGGATAGATCACATGTTAGGCCATAAAAAAGTCTCAATAAATTTAAAAGGATTGAAATCATATCAAGCATCCTTTCTGAACACAACAGTACAAAACTAGAAATCCATTACAAGAGGAAAACTGGAAGAAACGAAACTCATGAAGACTAAACAACATGCTACTAACCAACCAATGGGTTAATGAAGAAATCAAAGAGAAAATAAAAAACCACCTTGAAATAAATGAAAATGAAAAACATTGTTCCAAAGTTGACAGAAAATCAGTTCTAAGAGGAAAGTTCATAGCCTACCTCAAGAAAAAAACATATAAACAATCTAACTTTACACCTAAAGGAACTAGAAAAAAGAAAAATAAATAAAGCCCAAAGTTAGTAGGAGGAAGAAAATAATAAAGATCAGAGTGGAAATAAATAAAATAGAGACTATAAAAACAACAGAAAAGATCAATGAAACTAAGAGCTGGTTCTTTGAAAAGCTAAACGAAATTGATAAACCTTTAGCCAAACTCATCAAGGAAAAAAGAGAGAGGGCCCAAATCAATAAAATCAGAAATGAAAGAGAAGTTACAACCAATACAAAGAATCCTAAGAGACTACTACTACAACCTCTTATATACCAACAAATTGGACAACCTGGAAGAAATAGATGAATTCCTAGATACACACCATCCTCCAAGACTAAATGGGGAAGAAATAGAAAATCTAAACAGACTAATTACTAGTAATGAAATTCAATCAGTAATAAAAAAACTCCTAACAAACAAAAGTCCAGGATCAGAAGCCTTCACAGGTGAATTCTACCAAACATTTAAAGAAGAGCTAACATCCATCCTTCTCAAACTATTCCAAAAATTTGCAGAGGAGGGAAAGCTTCTAAACTTGTTCCAAAAGGCCAGCATTACCCTGATAACAAAACCAGACAAAGATACTACAAAAAACGAAAATTACAGGCTAATATTCCCGATGAACATAGATGCAAAAATCCTCAACAAAATACTAGCAAACCAAATCCAACAACACATTAAAAGGATCATACACCATGATCAAGTGGGATTTCTTCTAGGGATGCAAGGGTGATTCAATATCCACAAATTAATCAATGTGCTAGTGAGTGACAGAAAGGAAAGAATGAGTAGAGAAATATGTTCTTGTAACCCCCGCTGGGAATGTGCAGTAAGTTTCTCCATAATTTTGGTAATCAGCAATGTATTGGGACTTATAACTGTAATACCACTTTACAACTATAAGTTTAAGGTGTGTGAGTTAACTAGAAATTTGGGAAATAGCCTAAAAACACAACTACCACTTACAATGTTATTTCTGTGGGAAAAATATATTTTACCCACTCACTCCAGAACTCACAAAATATAATGCAGTCCTCTGATTCTCAAGACAAGTCATTATTATTACACTGACCTCTGTGTATGCTTACCATTATGCCAGCTATGGGTCTTGAATTTAATTTTTTTTATTAAAAAAAATACAAATCAAAACAAAAACCAAATGAACAAAAGCTATGAGGGAGCTGGGACTTTATGCTGCTATTTAACAAATCATCATTGACTATTTAAGAACTAATACAAGAAGGTAAGAAACACATAACTTAATATTTATGTTTACAGCATACTTTGCAAAGCACTCTCACATACACACTGGGCTAGGTTCTGGGAATACAGAGTTGAGTTAGGTTGAGTCTCTGCCTTTAAGCAGCTCAGAGTCTAAATAACCCCACAATACATCTGGAGGAACACCAGGGAGGCCCCATAATTGCTCAAGGTCACACCCCTTATCAAGAATAAGAACCAGAAAGTGGGACCTGACCTGTTGCCAGCCCCTTGTTGATTTTCTTCCACAAGTTAGTTTCATATTCTACAATCTGCCTGCATATACCATAGATTCTCAATTATTTTTTTATTAACTATATCTTTTTTTTTAATGAAGCTCCTGCTTTTCCACAGTCTAAGTCATTTAAGTCATAAGAGCTTCACAAGTACTTCTGTATTTAGTTTTACATTTTCTATCTAGGCCAGGCTTCTATCAATTTCTATATACATAGGGGTGTAAAAGTGTAACTTATGGTGAGTTTTCACAACAGAATGAGAATTAGAATCAGAAGTAAAACTGATTAATGTTTTGCTTTCTACGGGCGTTACGCTTTGGCTAACTGAAATAAGCTTCTAATGAACAGTTATCGAATATGTATATGCAGTCATTCAATTCATTAGGACCTGCAATCTCCATATACAGTACGAAGTAACAATGTCCAAACACACGGTGAATGTGTCAACTGCTTGATGACCTCATACTACATAATTGTTAAGGTCACAAAAAAGAAAAAAGGAGAAAAATAATTACAATTTGATCAGCATTCAAGATGGAGGGAAATGGCAGCATCTTTAACAAATCATCCCAGCTCCTGAGCTCACATGAACCCAGATTAACTCTGCGTCACTGTTTCTGGTAGGTTTGGACGCAGGCACAGTGCTTTCAGAGGAAATAAAGAATTGTTTCCACTATACCCAGAACACACGACACAGGCAAAAAGGCCTGGTCATAATTTTATGAACAGAAGTCTTTTATGGGTAACTGGCAGCTAGTAAGCTTAGAGTGCAAAAAGTATACTGTGTACTCTTCAGGGTGTGTGATACACAGCCAATACTAGGGCATCTTTCTCTGGATTCATAAATCACAGATATATCATTACTGAAAACCTGCACACTAAACTACACAGAAACTAAACTACGACTAACAGAAAAGTAATCCCAACACAATGAAAATTAAAAATATATACATTTTAATACAACTGACTATAGCTTTTGAAAAGCTGTGCATATCATTATTTTTCTAACTATAACATTAGATAGTTAATAGTTGCAGTTGCCAGTGAAATGGACTTTGTATACTGTATGTTTTCAGAGAAAAATACTATTCTCTTTCAGATATGGATAGAAATCTCACAGTAACAGGTGTACAGTGGGAAAGTTCCCAAGGGCCAATGAACATGTTCATCATAAATTATTACCTAGAACCCCCTGAAATAAGTGCCAAGACAGTCATAATATGGCTTATATTTGGGAACAGGAGCTTTCTTTAAAAAAAAAAAGTGATTATGAAATAGAGAGCTATAAGCAGTCAACATGGAGAAAAAAGTGAGAAAAAGAAAAATTAAGTTGATTTACATTTTTAAAAGACCCTATAAATAGTTTTCAAAGTTGCACTAAATGACACGACATGGTTCTTGCCCCTGGAAAACCAGCCAGTGTCACAGGTAAGCCTCCCATCGCCTGTGCATCTGCCGTGTGCAGTTATGGAAGCTTCTCTCTTTTCTGTGTTTTGAAACGTGCATAGCTTTTTCCATGAATTTTTCTGAAAAGGGGGAAAAGACTCTTTCCTTTTCTTCTTGATCAGGGTACAAACAATGGCCAGGTTTCTTTAATTTACTGACACAAGAAAGAAGACTGTAATCCTGTTTTTGGTGCCTCTAATCTTTAGGGAGCGTTAATAGCCTGTGATGACATTTTCTGGGCGTCCACAAAGTTAGCAATTGCTCCCTGGTTCACTCTGCTCTGACCCACAAGGCATCACCAGGGCCCCTTTCAGCGCCTGATACCTGCCCTGAGTTGTTCCACCACAGGACCTTTGCACAGGTCGACCCCCTGCCTTGCAGGCTCTCCTCTTACACTGATCCCCTCCTCCCGGCCCCACTGTCTCTGCCACTACGCGTCTGTACTCACTGGAAAATCTGTAACTGCCCACCCGCATCTGAGGCTGTTTCGTCCCACCTTGTAGAAAAGCTACAGTTGCTAAGCTGCTGACAGAGACATCTTTTTAAAGGCAAATACAACAATGCTCTGCTCCTCTTTCCATAACGCCTTCAGTGGCTCCCCACTGTTTGTTTTGGGGATAAATCTCCGACTCCTCACTTTTGCCCAGACTCTGCCGCAGGGGTGTTTGCTCCAGCTCTACCAGCTGTCTTCCCTCCCGTGCGTGCAGTTCCAGCAGAACCTCCCCCACCTGGCCTTTTCCCATCTTTCTCTAGTTGTCCTTCATGCTTTGCTCTCCCCTCCCGCCTTGCAGGATACACTTCCTCACTCATCCGTCAGTTTGCTGCTGCCTCGTGCATCCCTAGAGCACCTGGACGCACACCTGCCGGGGGGGCCTGTCCCGCTGCACCACGTCCTGGTTAGAGACCCTCCTCCCTGCTCCACAGCCGGTTCCGAGGGCAGGCGCCTTGCTCCCTTCTCTCTCGTACCCTCAGAACCACGCAGCGTGTGGTACGTATTAGTGTCAGGAAAACTGCAAAAGACTTTGAAAGGAGCCAAAGATGACGGCGTGTCCTGTCAGCGGAATCTGCATGATGTTCAGGAGACTTTGTGGGGTTACCTGATTCTACAGGGCTCTCCATCTTTCATTGTCTTTATCGACCTGCCCAGGATACAACTGGACAAACTGTGCAACCAAGGCCTTACCTGGAGCCACTGCTGTGGACCAAAGGTTGTAGATTTATGGAGCCGAAGCCTACAGAGCCCTCCCAGGAGACCCGCGAGGTACCCACCTGACAGGGTCCAGCCTCAAAGGTGCCTTTCCCAGCAGGCCGGGAGCCTGAGCAAATCCAGAGAACCTCAAGAGGGATTCACCCCAATTTGTAGCTATATCAGGTAAAACATATTTTTACCTGCTAGAAAGCTTTCTTGGGCTTAGTTTCCTAGCCTTCAGATAGCAAATAACAGAGACTTTTATCAGCCCAATCGGATTTCTTACGAAAACTTCCAGAAAGAAGTAAATTCTGTGGCCATAGCTGGCCTATACTGCATGGCTCTAGATTCAAAGCTGTGATGTAAATAATCAGGTCAAACCTGATGAGAACAGCCTTCTTTTTTGATCAAGAATAATCTTTGAGATCATGAGGATCACAGGTGGAGAGAATGTCAGGAAAACTGTAAAAGATATTGAAATGGGTCCAAAATTAACGGTGTCCTCTCAGAGGAATGTTAGGTACTGCCTAGCTTCCTGGGGCAGACTGGGGGATTGTCCAACGCCCTGGAGGTCTGCACGGTTCACAGGCACTACTAACAACCCTGCAGAGACCAAAGGTACCTTGGGGAGGACTGACGGCAATGGAAATGTTTCCTGTCCCCAGAGATGCAGCAAATTTTGCCCAGTGGAGCCGCAGGTATACAGTGCAGACAATGATGGTTTTAGTACCTGTTAGCATGTACACTTCAGTATTCTTGACTGTCTAGGTGTCTGTTCTTTGAAGCATCCTTTGTATCCATTTTTTCTTTACATCTTACTGGCTTTCTCATTAGCTAATGAACCAAATAAAATGAGGGCGTTATAAATCTACCCTTTAATAAAAAATTCTTCTTTAAAGCAGGCGGTTAATGTTTCGTGAATAAATGAATACCTCCATACATGGTAGTAGTTTCTGTTGTGCACTTCAACGAATTTTAAAACTGATAAGAAAATACATAACGCAAAGAAGACGGTACTGCGCTAACTGGCCGACATGGGCATTTTCAGCGCCCGCGAGGCACAGAGGAGTGTTATGCTCATTCATTCAGTAAAGATTACAGAAATGTCTGCATGTACCAGGTAGTGGGCTACATGCTAGTATGAGTATGACCGACAACAGGGCTCCTTGCCCTCATGGAGACTGTGGTCTAGTAAATGAAACATGAATTAAGTTGAATAATATAAGCATCCAATTACGACAGCAGGAACTTGTACTAAACTATGACTGCCACGAGGAATCTGCCCTCGTCAGGGAGGTCAAGGGAAGGCTTCCCCTGAGAGATGTTTGACTTCAGCTCTGAAGGGTCAGCAGGAATTAAGTAGATGATGAGAAGAGGAACTAAAACGTGCAAAGGTCCCGTGGTGGGACGACCAGGGCAAACACAATGGAATCAAAGCCGCCTACGGTGCCCCGTGGGTCAGAGCCTGGGTCCCGTGCACAGGGTTATTGAAGGGCCCACTGGTCTTGCAGTTGCCTGGCTGACCACTAGATGGCAGGTGTATACTAAGAAGGCACAAGGCTGGATGCAGGTAAGTTTACAGCAGGTCACAGAAACTGGGGGAGAGCAGAGGTATAGCAGGAAAGAGTGGGCGGGCAGAAGGTGGTAGGCGGGATGGAGACGGGGACAGACCCAACTTGCAGGCCCCGATGGTGGAGGGTAACAGGAAGTCATTCATTGCTTTTTCCCTTCAACAAATATTTGAGGACCTCCTGAAAGCTTCTCTGTACTCCTTGAAGGTAAGTAGCAGCCACACCTCATTTTAAAAAAAAAATTCTTAGCATCTCTTTGCACCACAAACATCCGTTAAGCACCTACTACACGTGAGCTACTGTCTTCCATGCTGTGAGGCACACAAAATAAAAGAAAAAGATGTTCCTGCCTCTCAAGATTTTCAAAAAAGGGTGAAAATGCCAAATACTGAATATAATAAAGCAGTTACAAACACAATTCTTCCTATGGATATAACTGCACTCAGCTTTTTGATCACATATGACAACTTACGTAAATGACCATTAATACTGATCATGATTTATGTCAAATTGCAACATTCCTAATAAGTAGGTTCCATCAGCAGGCTAACAATACTAACAACATAGAAGTGTAACTACATCCTTTAAATACTGGTAAACTCTGGGATCAATAAGGAGGTCTGGAAGTTTCTGCACTGTACAGACCTAGTGCAGCTGGAACTCTAGCCATGGTCAGGCACTATTGACCCCGGAGGCTGTGCAAACTAGCAAATAACTACTGGCATTTGCAACTCTCTTGGGAGCCAGTACTACACTAAAAGGGTAGATTTTTTGGATGCAAGAAGACATCATAAGGAAACAAAACAAGCAGAGTTTTACATCCCTCTGACGCAAAGAATTAAAAATAAAGATGGGGAACTGGACGTCGCACGTCTTCAGTTGGACTCTCACTAGCTTCTAAACACATAATTGTGCAATAAAAATGTTCTCACATGGACATATAAAATATAAAGCAAAAAATTAATATACTATCAATATTTTGGAAGTAATAAGCACTTGTATAGCAAGGGATGCTTACTAAGAATGTGAAAAATACTAAACTAATGCAAAAAAGCTATCAGTGTGGAATGAAATTTATTAGAGAAGATATTGTATTAGAGAAGCGAGACACTGAGTGAAGCAAAGAGAACGGACTGGTAAAGACCAGAAGGAAGAGAGGACCCACGAGGAGCGTGACACAGGCAGGGGGTCCAGGTCACAATACCATCAAACCCTATGTCTAATGAGGCAGCAAGAAATGAGTCTGGTTTAGCTACAACAAGCAAGATAAGTGCTTCCTTTCTTTTCACTACAATGGTTTCCCCGAAGCATATCAGAAGGTAGAATGGAGAGGATCTTCCCCGGATGCACAAGGAGCCTGTTATCCTGCAGTTACCATTTTTGTCACTAGATGGCAGACAAATCTCACATGAGGGCAAAATCCTGGGTAAGGTGAAATTCATAGTTGGGGTTAAGGGGCCAGGGAAAGATAAGGGATACAGGCAGATGAATGGGAAAATACAAGTTTTTAGACTTCATAAAACTGAGATGCTTGTAATATATGAATGTTTTGAAAGGAGGTACTCTCTGTGCTACTGTCCCCATTTCAGAGTTGAAGTGACTGAGGTCCAGAGCGTTACCTGGCTTTTCCAAAGTCTACAACAACCCCCTGGGCCTATGCACTTTGCAGCCTAAGGCAAAAAATATCTGCGTGAAATAATATGGGAATAAATTATCAAGAAAGCTACTATACAGAATTATAATGCCAATACCTTAAAAATACATGGCAGTCTGCAACTTGAAAAGAGGTTTAAAAACATGTGTGTTATCATTTTTATAGGCGGTAACTGAAGCACAAAGTGCCTTACCCGTGACTTACTTGCTTCAGTGTATTAGGTGTTTTATAGATCATACTTCAAATATCTACTTTACCACACACTTTGGTGAGCATTTTCCCTGTTTTACATATTAGGGAACCAAAAGCTTAATGAAGTAAAGTATCCTGGGCAAGATTAGACAGTTAGTGACAGAGCCAAGACTGCAACCCAGGTGTTCTGGCTTGCTGAACAGAACTCTCTTCATTACAATTACACTAGATAAGTCAGTCCTCAGAGACTCAGAAGAATAAATGTCTGAGAATTAACCCAAGAAAGACCTTCTTAAAAATGGCAAGTCTTAACCTCATTTTTAAAACAGGTGGTAGTTACAGAATGATCAAGAGTACTACTGTCTGCGTAGGTGAAGAGACAAGAGATTAAGACCCTCTTCCAAAGATATTTCTGTCAGAGCAAGAAAGTTAAACTGGAAGGATTAACAAGATACGTGTTTGGTGAAGTCTGATGAATTCAGGTTATGAAGGGCTTCTATTACCAGGCCAAGGAAATAAGCTTGAATAGAAGCGTCAGAATTCCGTTTCTGAGCAGGTGAGTGTCACGTGAGACTAGTCCCGGCGGGAAGATTCTGAAGTGTCCAGACACACCCGTGACCACTCAACCAGCCTCCCCTCCTACAGCCACGGCGCCTTCTCTGCCAGCTTTAGCCACTTCACTCTCCATCACTCGGCTGTCACCTGATACGCACTCTCTTATGAAAGCAGTGTTCTGTGAGTACATTCCTGTCTTACCAAGTCCTCGAGGCCAAGAATCATATCTTTTAATTCATTTTGCTTTTAAATCCACTTCCATTTTGAATGCAAAAAGCAGCAAAAGAATGTCGATTCCCATCCTAACCATGACAAACATCTGGATGGTCTTAAAGAAAAATATCGTAATTTTTTCTTGAACCTATCAGAATGCTGAGTTGTAAGGCAACCAAGTAAAATGAATCTCATGGAGTTAGAAGCCCCTCCAAGGAGAGACAGGAGACAGGATCTATTTCATCCCTGGCAAAGCACACACACGGAAGAAGAGCAGCTGGAAGATAAACAGGGAAGGAGACGTGCTGAAATGCAACCAAGACCATGTGTGGACCAACAGGCCGGTCTGGAAGAGCTGGTAGACTCAGCGACAGGGGTGTTTGCACTCGCAAGCCCTTCTCCACAGGTAAAATCCTATAATTTTATTTGCCAGATCAGGCAACTCTACCACCTGGGGCTGCAGAAAAGGACTGGGGACAGACAGGAGTCTGAAAGCGCTCCCTCGGGGGTGCAGGCCTGCAGGAGACAGGCAGGAAGCCCATTGACTCCTGAAGATCACTCATTTACATACAGCAAGAGCCTGAGCTGCTGGCAGACGTCAGCAAACTCAACCCCAAGACCACGGGGGCAGGTGTAGAAGTACAAACTCTACACCCCAGGGAGGAGCCGGAGGCCCTGATAGGCACAGGATTTTACACGGATACCAAGCATAAGTCTACCACCACTAGGGAGGGGCAGGCGGCCTGCAAACTGCCCCAAAACAATCACAGGTAAAGGGAAGTTTATCCACCACGAGCAGGAAGGGAGGGATGCTGAGAAGGTCCCACACCTGAGCCACAGGGGCACATGGCCTATGAAGACCAAAGCTGGACCAGAGCACAGAAAACCCATAAGGCTAGGACCACGTAACTAGCAACAAAAATTAACTGCTGAGGGACGGCTGCAAACACCGAGAGAGACCCACTATGTAGAGGGACTGCCGACAGCTGAGGGTGAAGGCGGAACACTGAGAAAAACCTTCCGGTACCTCCAGAAGTACTGCCGTCTACACACACTTATAATAACAGCAGCCACTGCAGGTAATGATGTCAACAACAAAATCCCAACCAGTCCAACACATGATGAACTCAACCTCTTGTACTAATGGCCTCACACCATTTCTGGGTGTAAGTACTATTTAACTTACTCTCTACTGCTTTTTTACACATGGGGTCCATCACCCAAGAACTACCAGACATGAAAAGTAAGAACAAAATAAAAAGAAGGAGAATATGCATAAACAGATGGGATGACAGCAGAGAGACAGAATCTATAAAAGAGTCAAGTTGAATGATAGAATTGTAAACAAAAACATGATATAAAAGATAAAGAATTCTTTTGATGGGCTCATCAGCCATTTAAAACAGGTCAATAAAAATTATTTAAACTGGCATTCCTATACGCTAACAATGATCTAACTATCTGAAAAAGAAAGAAAGACAATCCCATTTACAACAGCATCAAAAACAATAAAGTACTTAGAAATAAATTTAACCAAGGAAGTGAATGATCTATACAACAAAAACTTTTAAGACACTGATGAAAGAAACTGAAGAAGACACAAATAAATGGAAAGATATTCTGTGTTCCTGGACACGAAGAGTTAATATTGTTAAAATGTCCATATGACCCAAAGCCAGCTACAGATGCAATGCAATTACTATGAAAATTCCAACAGCATTTTTCAAAGAAATAGGAAAAAGAATCCTAAAATTTGTATGGAACCACAGAAGACCCCAAATAACCAAATCAGTCTTGGAAAGAGCAAAGCTGAACTTCCTGGTTTCAAACTATATTACAAGGCTATCGTAATCAAAACAGTATGTTATTGGTATGAAATATACATAGATCAATGGAACAGAATCACGAGCCCAGAAATAAACCCATGCACTTATGGTCTAGTAAGATTTGACAAGGGAGTCAAGAATACGCAATGGTGAAAGGGTAGTCTATTCAATAAATGATGCTGGAAAACTGGATATTCACCTGCAAAAGAATGAAATTGCATGAATTTAACCTTACATCACTCATAAAAGTTAACTCAAAGTGGGTTAAGGACTTAAATTTAAGACCTGAAGCTGTAAAACTCATAGAATGTTAGAAAACATAGGGAAAAAGCTCCCTGTCATCAGTCTTGATAATGATTTTTTGGATATGACACCAAAAGCACAAGCAACAAAAGCAAAAATCAACAAATGGGGCTACATCAAACTAAAAAGCTTCTGCATAGCAAAAGAAATTATCAACAAAATGAAAATTTCTCCCATTCTCATGGGATGGAAGAAAATATTTGCAAATCATATATTGGATGGGGGTTAACATACAGAGTATATAAGAAACTCATACAACAGCAAAAATAATAATTATCTGATTAAAAAGTGGGCAAATGACCTGAACAGACACTTTTCCAAAGACATACAAATGACCATCAAGTACACTGAAAAGGTGCTCAACATCACTAATCATCAGGAAAACGCCAATCACAACCACAATGAGATAACACCTCACACCTGTTAGGATGGCCACCATCAAAAAGACAAGAGGGAACGATTACTGGAGAGGGTGTGGAGAAAATGAGCCTTTGTGCACTGTTGGTGGGAATGTAAATTGGTGCAGCTACTCTGGAAAACAGTATGGAGGTTCCTCAAAACACTAAAAATAGAACTACCATATGATCAGTAATTCCACTTCTGGGTAATTATCAGAAGGAAATGAAATCACTGTCTCATAGAGCTATCTGCAGCCCACGATCACTGCAGCACTTTTCACAACAGCCAAGATATGTAAACAGCCTGTGTCCAGGAATGGATAAAGAAAACGTGGTGTATGTTTATACAGAGGAATACCATTCAGCCATAGAAAGAAAGAAATCCTGCCATTTGTGACAACATGAATGAAGCTGGAGGGTATTATGCTAAGTGAAATAAGCCAGAGAGAAAAACACAAATAGTGTATGATCTCATTTACATGTGGAACCTAAAAAACGCTAAACTCAGAGAAACAGAAAGTAGATTGGTGGTTGCCAGGGGCTGGGGGGTGAGGGAAATGAGGAGACACTGGTCAAAGGGTACAAACTTGCCCTTACAAGACGAATAAGTTCAGGGACCTAATATGCAGAATGGTGACTACAGTTAACAGCACTGCGCTGTATACTTGAGAGTTGCTAATTTGCTAAGAGAGAGAGTAAGTCTTCAGTGTTCTTGCTGTAATAAGTAAGTGGTAATTATGGGGGGTGAGGGATGTGTGTTAACTAACCTGACCAGGATTAGACTCAAGTGTTAGAAAAACCATGAAGAACTTCCAGAGAAGGCTGCACACAAAGTAGTCCTATTTTGTAACTTGTTAAGATATTTATGCATCATGCTACTACTTTATGTTCTATACCAGGAAATATAATCATGGGTAACAGACATAAATCCGGTTCAAGTGATAATAAGGTTCTATAAAATACTCTCTAGTTACACATCTCTTGACGCTCCTGGCAATTTCTCTCTCTCGGGGACACTCACGCACAGCAGCAGCAGGAACACCTACAAGGACAAGACGGGCCTTTCCTTTCATCAACGCTAACACTAACCTCTGACCAACCTTAAAAGCAGTTCTTATACACGAAACAGGAAGAAAATCATCATTTCTGTACGCCAGGATGCCTGGGAGAAAATAAGAATTTGTCTAGAAAACTTGGGGACTTTTGGAATAGAGAGCCGTTGTTACTTTCACCAAAAGCCCTTAAAATAAAGATGTAACGAGAAAAAGCTCTCACAAAGTTAAACGGAACAGAAAGATCTTAGTGATGTAATTACCGATGTAAAGTATAGAATGGTAATACTCAATATATTTACTAAATGGAAAATTTAAGTACCTTTGTTTTTGTTTCAAGACTTTGTGATAAATGACATAGCCATTTGTGGCAATAAATCTGAAGAGTAAAAGTATAACATTAAAAAGGTACATTTCAACCCAAAAACATCTCATAAAATATAGAGAACATGTTCACATAAGTCTTTATCATACCCTAGGTATTGTTCATTTTAAAAATGAAGTCCCGGCCAGTTGCTGAAAGGAGTTGGTTTTGAATTATCTCTTTGAAAGAACAGTTCTTGAACAATTTTATGACAATATAAATTTCTCAAATATAAATTCTATTGTATTTCTAAAAAAAGAAAGGCAAATTTTATAATTATAAATTTTGTCTTGCGTAACCATTCTTTCAAGGAAAGAAAATATTACCTAACGGTCACTAGAGGGCACCCTTGTCATCCATAACTGGGGTGTTGGGGAGGAGGGCTGGCAGGGCACAGATGTAACAATAATCAAATTTGACATGTTGGAAATTAATATTATTTCAACAGAAACAACAGAGAAAAATAACTTTCTTTAAAACAACAACATGGTACCCATACTTTCAAATTGAACTGAAAGGATCAATTCTATAAATTAGTGGCATTAGTATAAATTAGACTAAATAGACGCTATATGAAAGAGTGGCTTTTGGACAAAGACTGCTAAACCGTGTTTTCATTTAGGCAGTACTTTCTGTGGGCATCTTTTAATAGAAACACACTTACTTAAATTATTTTTAAAAACATTTTATCATTTGAAACTCTCATACTTTAATACTTATACTTTCTGATCACTTTAATTCAGCACTTTAGCTTAATCATAATAACAGAATTCTCAATACTGAGCCAAAGTAAACAGAGTGCTAAAAATAAAAAACTAGGGTTTCTCTTTTTGTTTTGTTTCGGTTTTTTTTGGCTTACCATGATTTGGTTAAACTTATTTTTATTATTTTGTAAGATTTATATTATATTAAGTATTTTTTCCAAGTATCTGGCTCTCCTCCTTCATAAACTCATCTCTCCCCCTTCCCCAGAGGTCACAATTATTTTTCTCATTGTGGTTTCCAGTCATTTTTTTTCTTGGTCAGAAGCAGCAAGTGGCTACTTCCCTCTGTAAACCAATGACTATGCCATTTCTTTCTTGACCAATAAAGCAAAGCTATTCAATGGACTATATTTTTCAAAGATCCCAACAAGTATGTCATTTTCTGAAATCTATTCTGTCGCCTGAGAAACACTGTCCTTAATTACATTCATTTTATTCCCAGATTCCACTGAATTCCAATGAAGAAAAGTGTGTCATAAACACAATACTATAAACCACACCCTACTAGGTGTGAATATCCCATCACTTACGATGCTTAGGAACTAAGCAATTTAGAGAATCTAAATGTTTATCTTTTCTGGTAAATTTCACAGAAACAATTTCATTGGCAGTATTTTAAAATATGAGATTTATTCTGTGTAAAATGTAAACCATCTGACATCTCATATTCAAAACATGCTTACACACTGGGATTTAAGTTCCCATTCAACTGAAATGTGGCTTTCAAATGCCTTACCTGCAAGTCTCCACATGCCAAAAAAGGCATATACAACTTCTAAGCACATTTTTTAAAGATGAAATTACATTACTCATCAATTATAAAATGAGCTCATTGACACTGTGCTATATTCCAAATCCATTAGGATGATGTATAAACCAATAAATACATAAGGACTCAAAAAGATAGCCGTTTCATTTGAAGTGTACATTATCACCTTGTACTATGGGTAAAAAATGGAAAAATCACATATATCATATTTTATGTCATAAATTTTGTCCTTATTTCTTCACTCTAAAGAACTATTCATATCTCGGACTATTAGTCTGTATGTGAATGTAATTTGAAAAACAGAATAAATGGCCACTAGTTTAATAGTACCTCATCCTATTAGGAGGCATTATGGCTATTGAGCATATTTCTATTTGTAAACACTGTATTTGGGTTAAAGTCTTGACTACATTCCAAGTGAGGGTATTTGTCAGCAGTCACATACTTTATATTATAGTACAAATGCAAAAATAACCTTCCATTCATATTTTCTCATGCAGCTTTTCCATAATTAATTAGACAGGTTGAAAATAAACCTGAGTGGATTGCTACTCGTCCCAGACATGCAATAGTTAAGAGTGATACGTGTGCCAGGGTTTTAATGGGGCTTAACAACAAAAAGCTTCAATCCTCCACTTTCACTCGATTTTGCTGCGGTGGTTTTGCTTGCTCAGGGCCATCCATCTGTTAAGGTTGACTTGTAATACAGCGACACTCTTGCTCGCCATTCACTGGTCTAGTTGTGTGTGTGTGAGCCTGTGAGAAACACAGACACACAGACAGCACACATTACGATTACCAGAGTAAGTTAAGAAAGGCTATTATTAAATATGGAGCAGTATCTTAGGTTCATATAAATTTTGCCTATTATTTAAAGTTATTTCTCATTCTTAGAAAGTTTCAATAAATTTTTACACGCAAATATTTTAAAACATAATTTTAAATGACAGACTTAGTCTAGACATTGCTCACTGAGTCTACAGTGTTTTGTTCTAAAATAAAATGGATGAAAGAAGGTAAGTATGTAGTCAAGATGAAAACGGTTCTGCACCATGGCCAGTGGCGGTATTCTCCCTGGACCCAACTGGCCCTATTTTCAATAAAACCAGAGGAGGAACCTTTCCCTGGAGTCCTGTTAGGCTGGGGCTGCTGCTGGAACTGTCATCTTCACACAAAAGGGAAAAGGGTTGGGTTTTACAAATGTGAAGCCTAATTGGAAGATCTTCATGGCTATACCCCTGACATTTATTTAAGCCTCATCAACAAAATGGGAAATAACCATACTAATTAGCAGACCAATACAGAAATTACCATTTGTTGCGAGTAGATATAGATTCACAATCCATTTCAAAAATAAGCTAAGTAATGGAAGCTTAAAACACCACACATTTTAATTTTCTTTTCTACAGTACCCAGATTATAAAATTTTTTTTTTACTTTAAAATACACTCTTGGAATTTAAATTACCAAAGTCTCATTTTTCTCTTTCGAAAAATGGATGAAGATAAAGTGTTTCATTTACACAAATCTAGTTGGAAAACTGGAAATGTAAAGTTCTTTTTATATAGCCAAAATTGACTTTTCAAATGGATAAGCAAACAGGTTAGGAATGGGATTAGTCAAGTCCACATTCTTTATTTAGATAATCTGACAATAAAATGGCATACTTAAGGTCTTATAAACTTATAAACCAAGAGATTTCTTGATTAAAAACAAAAAGTTGTATATTTCTTTCCAAATCATAAACTGAGATCTAAAGGTATCCCTACTTAGAATGAAGACAGATAATTTTAGGGTCCCCAATGCTTCAGTGACTACAGGATTGTTAGTGACTCTGGAAAGAGAGAACAGAGAAGAAGGTCAGATGGTGCCACTGCTATAAAAGACCTGAAGCTCAAGATATGTGTTTATGTATAAATGGACAGCGGCCAACTACTTAGTGCCTACTGTGTGGCAGGTGTTTTACATACATGATCTATAATGCCTACAGCATCCTCGGAAGATGACATGTACTGTTCCTACCATTTCACAAATGCAGAAATTAAGGCTTAGAGATGGTGTGTTTGGCTTCATGCTAGATGCCAGCAGCCTCCTCAAAGTCAAGACTCTCTGGCTGTAAAGTCCATACCCCTGTCTCCAACAGCCCCTCCTCCAAGAGCACCCCTCTCAATGCACAGCATGAGAGCAGTGGCCAGGGACTTGTGTTCCAGAATCAGTCTGTCTGCTTTTCAATCCCTACTCTGCTATTTATTACTGTAGAACTTTGGCCACATTTCTTAATCCCTCTACTCCCCCATTTCTAAATCTGAAAAATGGGGGTAACAGTTCCCACTCTGCTTGGATTGTTGGGAGTTTTAAATTAATCCTGTAGTACACACAAACACACACAGACAGCCTGTTAATCAAGGAACTGTCTCTTTTCCTTGTGTTTTCCAAGGCTGCTCCAGTGCACTTTAATGTTATCTCAACTCTGTAACAACTGAAAATAGTAGTAAGAACATCAAAATTATCTGGATCACCAAATCCCATAGGTATCTACAGAATCTTGCTTTCAGGTAACTGAATTTACCACCCAGAAAGTCTTTTAAGAGAACCTGGTCACGTGAACAATCAAATATAAGACGCGGCCCAGGACATGGTTCCTTCCGGAGAAGCCGGTACCGACACGAGAGAGATGCTATAGAACGAAGGAAAGAGTGTATTCTAGGCTTATTTCTGCTTGTAACCTTTGCATCTTTTTAAGCAGTTCAACACTCAAGTGAAAGCTGAGGTCACAGCGAGGAAGCTGAGGGGTCTCTGACTAAGGCTGTGATGAGCCTGAGTGCTTCACATCATGAGACTGCATGGGAGAGACCAAATAAAGAAAACTGACCTTCCCTCTCCTGACACAGGGATCCTTGCCAGGTACATCCTCGGGACTGTGTGCAGCCAGCCCCACGTCCTGAGATGGTGATGAATCTCCTGAACAGCTTTCTGAATCTCTGTGCATTATGGATCATGGTAGCTGTGTTTTTTCATTTTGGCTGCTAAGCACGGGACGGGGCCTTAGCTTCTTACTACACTTACTTTCTCTCTGCCGTGAATCTTCTCTAAATTAAATGAATCTTAATTCTTTATTCTATGATTCTTTGTAAGATATCAATTTATTTTTGGAAATAGGTAGAATATAAACAAATAAACATCAGTGTCTCTGACGTATTTATTGATGTCTAGGTTCTTTCTTTAACCACATCCAACTATTCCCAGAATTGCTTCCATATTTAATTGAAAATCTTAATGTGCTCAGATCCTAATATTACTACAACTTGTAGAGATGGGAGTGAGAGAACACACTGATTTGGGAATCATCACAGAACAACACGCACATGGTTCTAGCATCAACTTTCTGTCTGCTCCACAGGACACTGGATCTTATTTTGATTAAATCAATGAGATTGGATTATCTCCAAAAAGTGAACCAAGGAAGCTTCTGCAATATCAGACCACAAAGAAAAGGCAGTGGGCTATGCCTGATCGCTCTTGATCTCTTTGCCCAAAGTGCAAATGTTGCATCTGAAGCTTATTTTTGCTGAGGTCCTTTTGTTTGTGTAAGTGGCTCCTCTCTCCCGTGAGAATGGAGGCCACGGCAGCCCATCAGGGCAGGCTGACCTTAAACTTATCAAGCTTCCGATTTGTGGGACAAAGATCCAGCCTCTAACCACTCAAAAATATAGATTTTTCTTTTCTTTTGCAAAGATGACTTCTTGGCAAATAGCATTATAAGGCAATTAGAAACAGCAGAAATCCTTTGAGATACTGTCACAAGCCTTAAAACCCCTACTCTGAGAACTGCTTTCCCTGCTCACACCCACCACCCTCCCATTGTCCGTGGTAACGTGGTCCTCTCCCCGCCTCTCTGGCTAGAGTAGACGGAGCCAAGGATTAATGCCCGAACCATGTGGGCTGATTACGTTCTTCCTCAAGAAACTGGATTTGGGAATTGTGGTCAATTTCTTTCTTTTCTTTAAATTTAAATTAAAAAAATTTTTTTTGGAGTAGGGTTGATTTACAATGTTGTGTTAGTTTCAGGTGGGACTGACATATACACACTACTACACGTAACATAGATAACTAATAAGGACCTACTGTGTAGCACAGGGAACTCTACTCAATACTCTGTAATGGCCTATATGGGAAAGGAATCCAAAGAAAAGAGTGGCCATATGTATATGTGGTCCATTTCTAGCAGTTGTTTGAACTGAGGGCCTGCAAGCTCAGTGAAGGGACAGAGGAGCTGAGAAAGCCAATCTACAGAATGCACAGTGAACAAACACGCAGAGAGAACAGACCAGGTGAGACAGACAGAGAAGATGGTGGGGTGGATACTCTCCCCCAACTGCTTTTCCCGTTCTCCAGTCCCAATCCTCCCAGAGGTCTATATACACTCCTGCACATGGATGCAGGAACACCTAGATCCTCATAATAAATGCCCTGCTGTTGTCGTATTTCATTTGTATGTGTTTGCTAACACTATGAAATTAAAGAAATAATTCAGATCTGGAATTAGATGACAATTTCAATTTGAATGTACCATGGTCTGCTTTTATAAATAAGCTGCTGACCACAAGTTGGCTATCATTTCAGAGCCCTATAACTTTCAGCTCAAAGAAGTAAAATTAGTATTGCAAGAAAACATGCATTCTGGCAGCTATGGGGAAAAAAAGTAAGGGTGGAAAGTAGCAAGGAAAAGAATTGCCAAAGGGCCCCAAATTTACCTCTTTGGTTAGTGTGTATGTGAATCTAAAGCTATCACATTTCAATTATAGAAAAAATACAAGCAAAAGCAAAAAATTAAATTACAATAAATACTGGGTTGCAAACAGTTGGAAATATAAACTCAAAAAATTTAGCTGTTAAAATACATATACATAGATGTATGTATCTGTTTACATAATGGGACAGATGTATACGAAGAAACATATTCTGGGTGTACACATTGCCTGAAACTCAGGTATTTATCACTCGCAAAGACTGTTATGCAGACATTATCAGCATCTGCACAATAAATCTAAATATGTTGGTTTAACAAATTCCTATATACCAAGTAGGAAAATAATAATTCTCAAAAGAATAAGCCCTACTTCTTTTAATTCTTGTTAAAGTCATGTCATGTCCACCTGAAAACCATAAAATGCTAACTAATGAATGCAGCTAACTGCACTAATGATATTACAGTAAATGACAGCCATGAAGATTCAGGGTAAGTATGTGATGAATGTAACCTATTATCCTGTAAGGTTTTCTATTACCTAACATAATTTTCTCTATCAGAAACTGTGTCTCTAGGAATTCAAAGAAAACAAACAAAAACAGAAATCAGTAATGTATTTTATAATTAAATTATCATAAAAATATTGTGCCACGTTAAAGGAAAGGGAGATTTAAAAATTTAAATATGAGGAGAGAAAAATAATTTTCCTAATTTAAAACTGACATTTAGAACAGGGATTTCTCCAATTTAAGTGTTTGCTTTTTATCTTAAAGCATCCTGCAGGTAACAAAGATTCCCACATTTCTTTCACATAAAAATCTATTTATCACGATAAATATAATCTAAGCGCTTAATCCAATATTAAGGCAGTAAACATTCTGGAGAAGTTTTTAAGATGTCAAAGCTTGAGGACAAACAGGAAATGAACATTCTAGTGATGGGAGAAAAATTAGGAAATTGATTGCAAATCCATCACTAATTTACAAGTTAATAAATGTTTTCCAGTTAATGGTGGTAGCCAGAAAAGTTTCCTACCCTTGGGGAATAATTGTTTCATTGCAACAATCCGGGTCATGCAACCAGCATTCACGACCAATACGCTGCAGTTAAGCAATACTAATGTATGAAAGCGTAAGCTAAACACATGGATAAATCACAGAGAAGGCACTGTGTACGCTAGAAAAACAGCCCCCTGAAGCAGAGATTGTTTATGTTTTTCCAAAATACCTAGAAAAGTGCCTGGCGCTTGTAATAGCTGTTGAACAACCGAACGAATGGGTCTTCCTTACAAAGGCTGAGGTTTTAGCACCGCTTCCGGGGCCCTCTCCCCATTCCTAAAGGCACAGGAAAGGCCTGCACCGAGTGTCTGCACATCCAGGGAGCTACCTGAGCACCGGAGGTGGGCTCTCGTCCAGCCCTGCCACTAACTAGTTACAAGACTTCAGGTGAGTGATGGGACCATTCGGCTACCAACTTCCTCGACTGTAAACTTTGGTGACTGTGATAAATGAAGCTTTGCAGCTGCTTCCAGGTCCATGGTTTCGTAACTATAATCCACTCGAGAATTCCTTTTAAAAGCTAGTTTTCTAAGACCACTTAAAGTTATGATCTGGCGTATGCAAATTTTGCTTCCTTAAAACCAGCAGCAACACACTTATGATGCAAAATCAGAGACACATACAGCTATGATCCTGGACCCTTTCCTACTTTAGGACAATATTTTAAGTAGCATTAGATAGAAGCAGAAGCTTTAACTATTGATAGCAAATAAAATATCTAACTTTAGAAAAAGACAGACATACATTACTTCATATTCTAATTTCTACAGATTACTTTAGCAGTCAAATCCCCACGTATGAGTTTCATCTTACTTTTGTAGTAAAGGAAGCCATCAATAAGCTACCCCTGCTTCCGGGCAACCACACACTGCCCTGTCTCTCTCCGCTCACCAGGAGGACGTGACCCAGTGACGTGTGTACAGACTGGGACCTGGACCCTGGGCTCCCAGGCCCCTCTTACCGGCCCGGACGCCACCTACTCACCTCCTTGACCGTCAACGCAGGGTTTCTCACCATATGACAAAAAAATCAATGGGTTCCAAATTTTCCTGAAGAATTGATTGGAATTGCATGACTTTAGAATCTGGGAGATGGGAGGGTAAACAACCTCACCTGGGCAAGCTTACGCCTTGCTAGGTTTCTTCTCTTTTCACTGTGTAACGTGTAGACGGGCGTATATTGTACAGAACCAGAACAAGTCCCATAATCATCCTCATTTTCCTACACGTGAAGAAGCATACAAGTGGTTATTCTAAAATACTCATTTTATTACTAAACTTTTTTGCTTAATAGATAAAGTATCCGATACAGATGCAAATAACAAAATAACACTTGGGGTATAAGTTTAAAAAAACCTATTTAGGAAGAAAATGCATTTTTCTATATTATGAATTAATAAATTCCAAAATAATCTGACTCTTTTGAACAATTTCAATAAAATTTATATGAAGATCGCCCACTCTCCATTACTACAATGAAAGTTTTAAGTAGTCTCTTCCCTCCAGAGGCAGAAATTCAAAACACAACAACTGATAAAATCTGCAAAGATATTATATGTAATCAAATCAAACACACATATACATAAACGCAACTATTCACATATATGCAATATTCACAGATTCAAATACACCTTTGTAAATTAAGAACATTCTTCAATTTAAAGTAGCTACTATTGGAAAGATCCTATAAAGCCAAACGATGGCATTCCTGCCTTAATTCTGCACCAAAGATCATCTTTAAAAAAAAAAAAAAATTCTCAGCTTGAAGCAAGAATTTCAATTGTGATATCAAGGCAATCAGCTTTATGAAAACATACATCCGGTTAAAGCATCTTTGAAGATCTCGGTAGCTCTGTGATAAAATATGCAGACAATAAAGAGATTATTCAGGGGGTGCATATAGAATGGCAGATAGTTGCCAGAGGGCTTGTTAGGAAAAATACATTCTTGAACAAAGGGCTAAGCATATTTCAAAAGTCATTAAAAACATAAATCTCGTGTGATTTGTAAGGCATAAGCTTCAAACTAACGCAAGAATCAAGGTAGAATGAAAAGCAGCACAGGACGTACCTTGTGTCTCAGCTTACTCTTCACTTCCTTTATTCCCTGCTTTGCATGATTCTTCGCCTAGAAAATGATAACACCAGTGTCTGGCTCAGCATGCTTCCGTTACATTTAAGGAATAAGCACATGAGATCCCATTTAATGAAAATTACTAAGTCTTCATATTATATAGAGAAAGAAGAAATTATAATCTAAAGCTCTATTTTCAGGGACGCATACCACCCACTATTACACCTAAATGAGGTGGTGAAAGCATGATTAGTCTCTGTTTGCATAGGAATCATACAAAGGCTAGCAGTTAGCCTATTCCGCCTCCTAAATTATTAAAAAGCACAAGAGGCCACCAGATGACTACCACCCAGCCATAATCTGAAACTTTGACAAATGGGCAAGGAAAAGAGAAAGCACATCACAGCAGCAGGTTATTTGGGCAAATGTCCGGACTTTAAGAAACTCAGGCAACTTTTCAAAGTGCTTTTATAGGCAGACACGAGTCTTGTTGTGTCTATGTCATATACAGTTTTCCTGGAAAAAATTACAAATTATTTAACAATTTAAAGGCTCTGTTCATGTTCCAGGGGAACCTGGCTCCAGCATCGGAGGCCGTGAGGTCCCGCTGTGGTTCCCGTGTGGCGTGAGTGAACTGAAGACCACGGGGGACTCTCAGAAAAGCTCAATTCCCACTGGAAATTCCCACCCACAGAAGAAGTGAAAAGAAATTCACATTTATTTTGCGTTTCCTCGGCATTTGTGCGCTGGGTACCGAGCCTGCTTTACCTCATTTAATCATCACAACGCTATGGAGTTAGTACTATTATTATTACACTTTACAAATAAGGTAAGTGACTCAGAGGGTATAAGCCTCCACAGCCTAGATTCAAATCCAGGTCCAAGTCCAACTTCTTCCCATCTTCTTCCCAAGAAGAAGGAGAAACTAAGGTTTTTAAAATACATCCACTGAATCTAAGCCTCACGAAAGAAAAGGCACTGTGAGCCTTATTCTACAGACTCAGGTCATGCAGAAGAAGCCAAGTTACTTCCAGGAAGGGCCTTCCCAAGTTCCCGGAGGGGAAGAGGGACCTGTTAATATCCGAAGTACTCAGCAAGCATCTGGCATATAGTAAGTGCTCAAGAAATGTTCTGAACTGAACAGTTATTTCGTTATTGTAAATGAGGCAAAACCAAAACATATGAGACACAGCAAAAGATAATCTAAAAAGCCACATAACACCAAATTATATTTCCATGGTTCTTTAGAATCAATAGAGCATTTTCACATGCATTATTTTAGTGGTAAAGCCACGGAATCTATTTCAAGGGTCCTATATTAATGCCTACATTCCCGTTAGGTAAAAATGCATAATTACCCCCCTCAAAAATGTTCCTGTTCTAATCTCCTCAAATTTGCACCTATCTTTACTCACATTTGGACTATATTCTAGTTTATCTAAATATCCTCTATTCTTTCAAAACCCACCTGATTCACACTCATCGTTCAGATGCTTCTAATGCACAGAGTTGAGTGAGGTGTCCGTCATGGTCTGCAATCCTTGTGCTGACTCACTCACACGCCTGCTGCCCACCTCCCCCTCACTGACCTCTTTCAGACCCTCCGGAAGGTGGGGTTCAGGATCTCTCTATCCTTTTCAATTTATCAAGTGGAAACTTATCAATGAACAAGTATTCTCTGCAGAAAAGCACCCAGCAAATATGGCTTTGGCTAATAATTTAAAATGCAAAGACCTAACAAGAAAGTTGACTCCAAAAATCTTTTAGCCAAATCAAATATGTATGCACTTTGCTGTTATTTTTAGAGGTATAAGAAGATATGTATGTCAACTCGAGTTTTCTTCATGGCTCCTTATTAGCATGGAAAAACATAAGATAGAAAAATGTTCTAAGCATAGAAGAGAGTTCTAAGTATAGGACAAAATCATTATTTCCTTCAATGAACCCATGTTCGGTACCTCTGTAGTGCGTCCAAAGCATCGAGAGTCACAGCAATACAAATACAGATACAGATACAAAAGCAGGGACAGCTCCTCTCCTACTCACAGTGCCTGTCTGGCTCCAATAACAGGATCTAGTACATGATCCAGTACAAAGCCTAGATCATGACAGTGATTTGCTGAATGAATAAAACAGTTAAAAACATGGTTCCCAGGGTTTTTAAAAATGTATTATCTACAGAACTTCAGGGTAAATAAATCCTGTTATACCATACAAGAGAAATTGGGAATTTTGTTCATAGCAATCTGTGGTCAAAGGAGGAATTTCAGAGTTCATATTTCAGAATATGCGCAGTCTAGAAAGAAGAGTTTTAGGTACAACCATGAAGGTCACAGATTGACTTATCTGCTTGCCCCAAACCTCTTGATTCATGTTCAACCTGATCACAAAACAAATGCTACAAGTGATTAAGTATATTCTAATTTGCCTGAAATTAACTTAGGGAATAATCTTCCAAAGAGCAAAATTTTAAATTTGGAAATATTTTACTGTTCTGCTGAGCAGGGTTCAAAATAAAATACTGATTAGAAGGATAAAAATTTAAATAACAAATGGGGTTTTGAATATGTTTATCTCTGTGCTTTTACAGAAGATACGAGTGAAATTAAGGAGAAGAACACATATTTAGCAAAACAATAAAATATAACCTCTCCAAGCCTGAAGGAAAATGTTGAGCATTCTCTCAGGAATCAAAATGAAGGGTACTTGACTGTGACACCTTTTTAGAATCTTAAATGTGGAAAACGAGGCTCAACATTAGTTCGATTTTTTTAACATGGCAGCTATGTGCTATTTCATTGTGAAAAATTAACATCTCTTCAAAAACTGCATATAGATCAAACCACCAGTATTAATTAGAGTGAGAAGGTGATCTACGCAGAGAGCTTTCCTAGCAAGGCTTTGAACAAAGGCAGAGGCTGACACTTCCAAGACAAAACGTCACCTCTTCTTACTTTTACTTCCTGATAAGGCTTCATATAGTTCAGAGATTTGGTTCCGTATCTTTGAATCCACTCTGTAGATTAGCCTCGCTACTATAAAACATAACCTTTGAAACAGATTTTTTTAAACAGAAATGGTGGCTACATATATATCAAAATTGTAAGTTAAGGAAAGAACATAAGTTCTAAACTTATCAAAACATATTATTCTATCATTAATTCAATCACATCGATTCATTACTGAGAAAGCATGTGAAGATAAATTCTTATAAAATCAATACTAATGCCCGGAATATTTTTAGAAATACAGAATATATATATGACCTATTGAATTTTAAAAGAAACCTTTACTGAGTACCAACCCACCAGCTCCTACTAATCTCCTATATAGATAACAGATGCACAGACACAACAAGTGTTGAAGCAGAGGTCTGTCCACAGGTCCTGTGGAAGCACAGAAGGGCTATATATATAAACTCTTTTTGTGTGGGGCTGGGACTTTTTTTTTTGAGGGGAACTAATGTCTAAACTAAACTACGTCTATAGGATGAATTTAGTAGGTGGATAGAAGCCAAGAAAAGGATGTCCCAAAAGCAGCAGGAACGGCTTGTAAAGAATAAAGAGGCAGAAGAGAATGCCCTGCATTCACAAAATGAACAGGAGCTCAGGGTCTGGAAACACCAAGGCTGGGGGATTCGGGGAAATGAAACAGGATGCAGGAGGGGCCGGGCCCTGAAGGGTCTCAGTTATCACAGTAAAGAGATTTTTATTTTGTTAATTATTTATTTATTGTGGTTGCTACTGGTATCATCATTATTATTTTACTACAAGCCATGGGGTATCACTGAAGAATGCTAATTTTGGAGAGTCAAAGTATCTTTGAGGGAAGAGAACTTGCCATATTTTTAAAAATTTTTTTCTACTTAAGCCTCAAGTGCACAATGAGAATTTAAAATATGTTGTTAAATGAAAGAATCAAATCTTTAAAAATGGCTCTTCATCATGGACTGTTTCGATTTGAGGGCACAATTTTGCTGATAGCTTTGAAATAAAATGAAGAACCGTTTTTAGATTATACAAAGGAAATATCCTGTCTGGACAATGATACAATTTTAATAATTGAGTTTGCTTCAGTCAATATTAACTCTAAATTTTTTTAAAAGCTTATTTAAAGGAAAATAGAAAAGACTTTGGATTTACATGTTTATCATCTAGGACAATGTTATAAAATTTTACCAGTAGAACTTTTAAACACCGAAGAGAACTTACAAATTTATATGCTGTTCGCACAGCAGGGGTTGCTTTGGTCATTGCTGTGTTGAGTAGTGCGCCTCCTTTCTGCAAAGGAAAAACAGAAACACAGTCCTAAAAATTTTTGGCCAGATTGTCCTGAAAACAAAGCATTATTAATAGTACAGAAAAAGAGCTTTACTCACAGCTTAAAGAAAGACCTACAAAATTATTTCATTTTGAATGTTTTCAAGCTTTTATATACGCTACAGTAATTTCACACAAAATGTAAACATTCTACTCCGTTCTTTTAATTGGCATAATAAAATCCCTTCATCTTTGCAGTTTAGGCAGACTTGGGCAATATGACCAGTATATATTTAAAGTTTAATAAAAAAGAAATACAATCATCTGTTTCTCTGTTTAGTAATAAAGTCTCAATCTGTGACAGAGAGTTTTATATTTTAAATAATCATATTTAAATATGCACAAAAATAAGCACATTACCAGAAATAATAAAACTCCCATCAAATCCTACCACTCCGCCTAACTCCTTCTTCTGGAATATATTATAAGGTGACAGTAAAATCTTGCTTTTCAAATCAAGCCATTTATTTTGAAAACGGAAAGACAAAAGCTTTCTATTTTAAAATTTTCTTTATAAGTAGCAACACACCATAAGCATAAAATAAAAATATTTAAAGTGTGAGAAAATATAGAAACATTTCGAATATTGCCAATAAACAGCATAAACATAAACAGTATACTTGAACTGAACATTTTCCCATGTAAGAGTGAAAGAAAAAAAAAAGAAACTGTGACGGTTTATTATTACCTTGACTGTATGCACCCATTGCTGATACGACCTCGAGTTCCCTGAAATATATAAAAATAAGATGTCAGGAATATCTGATCAAAAATGAATCCATAAACCAAAATTCATCAAGAACTAGTATTTCCAGGATTTTAGTAGGCAAATTTTATTTATCTGCAATATTGTAAAAGAAGCAATTCACCATAAGAACTAATAAATGCTCTAATTCTTAGGAAAATAATAACTAGCATTTTTAAGACTACTTTTTCTTTACTCATATATGAAGATAACATGTTAAGGTATTCTATCTTCTTTCATTTTAACACTACTTTCAGAGGGAAAAAAATAACCTCTCTTTCGAAATCCAAAATTCCTACATCTTTTAAACTGATCTTTTTAATATTTATGTCTAGGTTGTTTTGTAAAAGTTTGGCTCTTTTATACAATTAGGTTCATTTAAAACAATATTTAAAGTGTATAAGGAAAGGAAAAAACTAGAAGGAAATTTAGAAATGCAAAGATCCTTGAGGACCAAAAAGATTCCTCTATGGTTGTTAGACATTAGTATTAATTGATAGCAAATTTTACTTTGAGGCAATTAACCTGCAGTAATGTTCTGAAAATACTCTCTAGTTGTAAATCCAAATCTGAAAGACACTACCCAAGGAAATATGGTAGTACCTCCTCATGGTTCTCAGAAAGTTCAAATGCTGACACAACCAGTCCTAGTAACACTAGTAATCATATATTTGGCTCCAAATATGATAATTAATTTAATCAATAAGATGATATAAGAAGGCAAAAAAAAAAAAAGAAAGCCACACAACTAAAGTACTGTTTTATATCAGCTGACTTTAGTTAGATTTCATCTACCCTCCTGGTTGTTTAAATGCTTAAGTACTCCCACAAGAAAAAAACAAAGGTTACTCAGAGACTGACTACCCAGTACAAAGGATCCCTAAAGCAGATTGTGTTCTCCTCCTGTGTGTAGCTGTGGCTTTTTAACAAATGCATCACCTTGCTGTTATAACACAGAGGCAGAATGATCCTTAGCCCAAGAACTTCTTTCTAGCTGTTACCTTTGCATCCCTAATCAACATCAGGCAAAAAATTTCCAGCTCTGGATTCACTCCTATACTTAAAAATCTCTCCCTAATTTCAAAGAAATATCAAGAAACAACCCCTATTCTGAAAAACATCTCTTACTACTCAGCACTGCACTGTACCTTTTCTGGAAGAAGAAATATGAGGAAAATAATATTTTTCTAATCTTATGAAATGACTATAGCAAAATGCATCTACCTAAAATAGCCTATGCATTGCTTAAAGGGCATGAGTTTCAGATAGTATACAGCCTGACCAAAATTTTTAAATTTTTATTTCCCTTGTAAAATGATGAAAAAAAATCCAAGTTATTCTATTAATTTATTTCTCAAGGAGATCTTATTAACAAAAAATAAACAGTATGTCTTTATCCAGATTATTCATATGCTTTTACTTCTCTATTAAAAATTCTCATCAGTTCATATACTTTTTAATTCTCTACTAAAAATGGTTGTGTGGAAATCACGTATTTAAAACTTGGTTGTTATTCATAGTATTCTGGAAAGTCTTTTAATTCATTCCCCAAAATGAATTTAAGAAAGTGGAAAGAGAAACACCAACTACTATATGATAACTATTTAGCATTCTGGAACACCTGTCGTTCCAGAAAACATATTTTTTAAACCTCTGAACCACAAAGAAAGTAACTATCATAAAACTTCAGAGCAGTTACAGAAAGGTCAGCTCTTGGAGAAAGCTGTGAGGAATAAAAATAGCTCATACGTGTTCAGCTCTTTACAGGTTGCAAAATGTTTTTGTCTGCGTTATATGACTTGAGTTGCATCTTTCTACTGTAAAGTAGGCCAAGCACGTGGTGCCACAGGCAGAGCAGCTGGATGGGAAGGAAGTGGGCTTTGCAGTCCAGTGGGTCTGTGGGTCAGGCAACTCTGCCCTTGTGAACCGTGCCACTGGGACTAGGTCTGTAACGTGGCTGCTGCAACGTGTAGCATGTGACAGCACACCAACAACCTAGTTATTCTGACAAATAACTTGCCAAATGAGGAAACTGAGGTTCTGAGGTGATTATCTGCCCAAGTTCACAAAGATCGCAATTGAGAAAGAATAAGAATCTAGGTATTTTAATTCTTGGCTCATTAGTCCTTCAACTTTTAAGATTGCTAAATAAAATATGAGAAGAGTTAAGTTCTATTGAGATTTCCTCTGTATGACTTCAAAGCGATTATATTAGAAAGGAAAGGGGGCTGCTCAAAGCTGATACCTAGAGGAGAAACAGCTGATAGTAAGAACCACCTGTAATAATAATGTGGAATCATGTGGTATAGGGACAAACAGGAAGTCCCTAAGTAAACAGCTTAAGATAATAGGAAAACATGTAGTACAATTTAGATAGATTCCTGGTAAAAAAATTTTTAAAGGCTAATTGTCTCTTTCAACTCTAGTGCTTTTAAGTCTGAAAGCTCCTATTTCCACAAAATTTATGAGACAAGCACATTATTCTCTGATGATGTGTGTTTTTTTAAAAAGGCTGTTTTTCTTCTCAAAAAATAAATCTAAATGCAAAAAAAAAAACCCAACAACCCTCAGTCTTTCTTTTAAAGTAACTGGATTATGGAAATAATAAGCATTATTGAGGAAATTCTTAACATTGTACTTGTTAATCAAACAAGTGATTTACTTACATTCAAGGACAAAATATCTTTCTCATTTGTGCAAAGACTTTCTCTTCAAATATATTTGCTTAAGTTCCAGTAACCTGCAGTCACTTACCAAAAAATGTAAATTGGTCTAAATTGTTCAGTGAGGCCAGAAAAATGCCACTAAAACTAATGATTACCTACCACCCCTTCAAATTTCTTTGGTAACCAGTCAGTAAAAAAAGAAATAGGATTAAATAAATACAAGACTGATCAGATTATGCTGGGAAACTAATGAAGAAACCAACACTATTAATGGAGAGTAACCACACACTTCTATGTAAAATCAATCTGAAAATGTGTCTCCTTTTTAAAGTTCAGAAAACTGGATGTGGATTTTTAATAACTAGTCTTATTTTAAATGAAAAAAAAATAGAGGTACAAACTACTAGGTATATTGTAAAATAAACAAAATACTAGGATGTAATGTACAGCACAGCATAATATACAGCCAATATCTAATAATAACTTTAAATGGAGCATAATCTAGAAAAATACCGAATCACTATGTTATATACCTGAAACTGATATAACATTGTAACTCAATTTAAAAAAATTATGGGGAAAAAAAACATGTTCTTAACTACTCACACAGACCGATATTTGTGTTTATCAATCATCCTTTGTCCTATTCGTGGTCTCTTTGATGACCTTTTAACCTCTATGATATTCTTCCCTCTACACATTTTCTGATATTCTCTTTACTTCCCTCTTAGGATAAGGTTGAATGTTCTACAAGTCTCCCGTGAAAGGGATCAGGAGTAACATGGATTTCCTTAACAGTTCTGACCACAGGGATTCACAGGACAGAGAAGCGTTTTGGAAAATCCACACCCATTCACAGCTGTTAACCACAGTTCTAGACCCAATGTGAATCTAGATGTTCTACATGTGATGTGCTGCACAATAGCCACAGTAATTACACAGCTCCACTATACTCATATTCATTTTATCATAACCATGCATATTAGCAACAAAAATAGTATATAAACTGCCACTGTAATGGAATAGAAAGAGGAGAAATGAGATGCTTGTCTAAAATCTCTCAGTTATTTTGGCTTAAAGGAACATATGATTTTTTCTTTAGCTTCAGTGAATGTTGATTTCTCCTACAGTGATCTTTCTGAAGGTTTTATATATTAAAAAATCTTCAAAGGATATTCAAAAGAGACAGGAATTTTGCTTTTATCCATCAGAGCAGAGAAGGCTTGAGTACCGCTCTTGTTTACTGAAGGTCTTCTAATTGAGAAGATCTCTTATCATAAGAAGGCAACAGATCACAGTTATTAAAGCAGGAGCTCTGAAGCCAGGCGGTCACGTGTGACCTTGGGCAAATTATCGAGGTGGGTACCCTCATAAAAATAAGGCTACACCAAAACAAACAAACAAACAAAAAAACCAACCTACTCAACGTCCCTCACAGGGTGCTGTGAGGGTTAAGTGAGATAATGCTTGGAGAGCTCTTACAAGAGCTTCTACCACATACTAACATTCAATAAGTATGAACATTTATCATAATTTTTACTGTAACTATGAGACAAACGAGAAAGTTATAACAGTTTACTTTTCGAACACCAGTTCGGTATCTCAGACCTATTCTTTCTCACAAATGTAGTCCAGATGACGAATGTTTGGAGCAGACTTCTATTTTTGGAACTATTTTTGGAACTATACATATACATATATCTCATTAGTAAGAACAATGCTAATTTTTAAAAGATTATTCGTCTTTTTATTTCAAATTCTAATGATTTTGCTTTATTTTCTTCTAAGAAGAATCTCTATGTATCTCTAAGATAATAACCTAAAATATAATAATTAAAAGAATAACACTTGACAGCCAGGCATCATTTTCTAATGTACTTTCTTGCTGTACCTACTGAAATGAATACTTGTTAAATGATGCTTTCCTTTTGGATCAGTATTGGCTCCTTAAAGTAAAATAAGAGTTCAAAACCTTTTTCATTTTAAGAAGGAACAACAAAGTGGTTGGCATTAAGTTGTACTGAAAATGCAGCAGTCTCTAAATCAGATGCTAACTGGTGATAAATATTCTTCTGTTCTTTTTTAAACAGTAGGACCTTTCGTGAAAAAATTTGGTGACCCTCCTCCCACCAGAAAAGCCACCTACCCTCTACTCTGTTACAGAGGTCTGCGGACCAATGGTGAAGACTACAGAATTTCACTACACAAAAGGATCATAGTTCCACCCCATTACTGTCACACGATGTCATCCTCAATCCCATATAAGATACTAGCCCCACGGGTCATAGCAATAATGAGACGGCAGGTATGTAAATGCTGAGTAGGCGCCTCAAGCAATTCGTCCACGAGCTGACAATATTTTGCTTGTCTGAGTTGAAAAGTAAAAAAGCCTTATTTTAACACAAAAGTTCCACTGAAGCTAAATTTTTATCCATAAGCTGAGGAGAGCAAGGAGCTGAATGATTCCACATTCAGCTCACTTGCTGAGTCAAGGAAACTAAGTTTTCCCCAAAGCTGAAAGCTTTCAGTGAAATGCCATGCTTACATCAGAAGAAGGTCCATAACTGCTCAGTTCATCTGTACCTCTTATAATGAACAACTGATCTCAATGGTTTTTATATTTTTGTGGTGCAAAAATAAATCTTATTCAAGATTAAAATTAAATTTGGGGAAATTTGTAGATGAGGACTTATTACTCTTTGTCTTTTCACATTTTATTTCTCAATGCTAGCAACTATTTATTCACACACAGACTAAAGGCTTTTTTGTTCCTAAATTAAACCTACATATAAGTGGAAAAACTACTATCACACCAGGTGAAAATGAACACACCAGGGATCATTTGTTTAGTCCATACCAAATCTAGAACAGCACCTGGTACACTGGAAACACTCAGTAAATACTGGCTGAAAGAATGAAGAGGACATTTCAAGGTCTCAAGCAAAATTCTCTGCCAGAATCAGGACTACGTACTGGAACATCATGTATAGAGTACCATTCCCTAAGTCATTAATTTCCTAAGTACTGTAACACTGTCTGAATTATTTACATTTCAAACAATGTAATCGCTCAATTGTATTAGTTAATTGTATTAAATAAAAATGGGGTATCACCTAACTGTGTGTCACACATACAAAATAAGACGTCTCCTTCTACTGCTTTAAGTGAGCGCTTATTACAGTGACAAGTGTAAGAACATGGGACAGTAAACTGAAAAGTCTGTTCCTAACGCCACAGGGTCTGCAAAGCAAAAAAAGGTAGACTTCTACAATGACAGTCTTACTACAGAAGCAGCTGTGGTGTTCAAACCTTTCTTTCTGGACTACATTAAAATCTACTATACCAACAACAATCTCAGTTCTTTAATCCTTAGTAGTAGATATCACTAGTAGTTTTCTAGTGGAGAAAACTAGTCAGGAGGCTGGAAAATACAAACTAATTGCATTTCTATGATATTCATCTCCAGTAATATTAAGAGGCTATCCAAGCAAACCACTACCAACTCATGAGACCACCTTAATGCCTTGAATAACATACCAGGCAAAGTAACTTAATAC